>NC_133104.1:11882763-12139536 GCF_022965805.1 Primulina eburnea | reverse complement strand
ATTTCCCAACGGAATCCCTAGGTATTTGATTGGCCACTTTTCTTTCTTGCAACCAATTGCAAGTGCTAAGCTGTCAACCTCATCGTCCAAACGATTGATTCCAAGCAAAAAGCTCTTTTCAAAATTGATTTTGAGTCCGGATTTAGAGCAAAATAGTTTTTTCAGTTCGACTACCGCAAGCATATGTCTATCAGATTGAACTAGGAACAGGGTATCGTCTGCGAATTGAATGTGTGAAACTTCCCTTTTGTCTCTCCCCACCACAAGTCCTCTTACGTCATTAACTCTTCTGGCCATGTCGACTAATCTTCCCAGCCCATCTATCACTAAATCAAACAGAAATGGAGACAATGGATCGCCTTGTCTAAGACCCCTTTCTCCCTTAAACTTACCCCTCGGTCTGCCATTGATGAAAACTGAGTAAGAAACGTTGCTAACACAGCCCTTCATCCACTTCCTCCACTTATCCCGAAGCCCTTTTTCTGTTGTACGAAATCAAGAAATCTCCAATCGACATTATCATAAGCTTTTTCCAAATCAATTTTCAAGACCCATCCCTTTTTCTTCTTTCTTCTGTACTCTTCCCAACTTCGTTCGCATAAGACAACAATCAATTATCTGTCTACCTTGAATGAAGGCACACTGATTTTCCGAGACAGTTTTGCTCATCACATTTTTCAATCTTTTCGTCAACACCTTAGCCAAATTTTGTACAAGCTTGTGATTAGGCTAATCGGTCTAAAATCTTTTATCTTCGTTGCTGCTTGTTTTTTGGGGATGAGACAAATGTACGTTTCGTTTGTGATTCCATTAACAATGCCATCTGAGTAAAAATCATTGAACACATTCAAAAGATCGTCTTTTATTGTATCCCAATTCGATTGATAAAACGCTAAAGTGAAGCCATCGGGCCCCGAGGCTTTAGCACCATCGCAATCCATCACCGGCCCCCTTTGATCTCCTCCTCCGTGAATGGCAGCTCCAATTGCTCGGCCTCTGAATTAATTAAAGGCGACCAATCCACCCCCTCAATTCCTGAACCGTCCCCTCAGATTTTCTGTACAAATGTTCAAAGAAACTGATTATTGCGTTTTGGATCTGATCCTCAACAGAAAGCATTGTCCCATCTTCCAATTCAACCTTTTCTATCACAGCCTTGTTCCTTCTGCTTTGCAATAACGAATGGAAGAATTTTGAATTTTGGTCCCCCTCTTTCAACCACTTAACTTGGCTTTTTGACTCTCCATTTGTTGCTTTCGAATGATCAAAGTTTCCAACTCCCAGCGAGCCTCCTTGCGCTGTTCAATTTGGCTATCTGTCCAATTTCCTTCCGATTCTTGTGCGTCTAGGCAGTTCAATTTGTTACGCAGCTCCAAATTTTTACGTGAATGTCACCGAAGACCTCCCGATTCCATGTAGCCACCTTTCTTCTAGTGTTTTTAAGCTTTTGCATGAATTTGTAGCCTTCCCATCCCGTAGTTATTTCACTATTCCACCAAGTTGCCAGAGAATCTTAAAGTTCTTATGCGTCAACCAAACGTTCTCAAATCTGAATGGGGTTGGTCCCCATTTTGGCTTCGATGTATCCAAGCTAATTGGGTAATGATCCGATGTAATTCTCGGTAGAACCGTTTGTCGGAAAGCGGGGTATAATTCCTTCCAACCCTCTGAGAATAGGTACCTGTCCAGCCTGCAACATATTGGAGTTGACCTGAAGTTCGACCAAGTGAACCTAGCATTTAAGAGAGGCGGATCTTGTAGGCCCAGCTCCTCTATCAGATTGTTGAAGCATCGCATGCTTGCTGTGCAGGAGTTGCTGTTTAGCTTTTCACTCAAGTTTCTGACAACGTTAAAATCTCCTCCTACACACCATTTATCTCCACAAATAGAATACAAACCCGCTAGTTCATCCCACAGTAAATCTCTATTCCTTGCATTACATGGACCGTAAATGGCAGAAAACCACCACAAGATCTCATCCTTCCACTGAATTTGTATCGAAACCGAGAAGTTCCCAACTAAGTTTTCTCTCACCCGGACCACTCTAGGATCCCACATCACTAGTATACCTCCCGATCTGCCTTCCGCTGGTAAACAAACCCAATCACAAATCTTGACTTCCATAAACTGGCTACAAAGCAACGATCAACAGAAATTTTCTTTGTTTCTAACACCACCGCAATATCCGGATTCTCCTTTCGAAAAATTGAACGTACCAACTCCCTCTTTCTCGTCGATCCTCCTCCCCTAATATTCCAAGAAACTATCTTCATAAACAACTTTTTGATCCCTTCGATGTCGTTCCTTTCTCATAGTTAATCCCACATTTCAATCTGCCAAGCTCTCTGATTAATTTACCTGAAGACTTACTCAATTCAATTTCTCTGTTAACATCGTTGCCCAGTTCCTTTATATTTTCTCTTGTAACATCTAGGGAATTCCTTCCATTCCCTAAGTAAGTGTATCCCTCGTTCCCAGACTTATCAACCACTGGATTTTGGCCCCCTCCTAGGAACCCACTAGACAACCCCAAGGCATTGAAAGAAGAAGGGAAAAGATAATGTAATTTGAAAGAGTGATTAAGATTCGAGGATTGGAAACAGGAAAGTACCTTACCCACTAAAGGCTTAGTGTTTTCGAGGACAGTAGCTTGTAAGGGAGGCGTGATTATGTCGTTTTCTTTGAACAACTCCTGTAAATCCCCTTCGATTGCTTCATTACAAGTCAAAGCTTCCGTGTGCGAAGATATATGGCTTTCTGAATCCGTGGAATCAAAGCCATCATCCAGAAAATCATCATCCGAATCCTCAATTTGAAAATCATCATCATCAGCCTGGTGACACTCCCATGAGTTAGTTGGTTCTTCACTATCCATCGTTTATGTCTTCTTCGTATCAATGATCTCGTTGATCTCCAGAACCTCGTCAGTAGCTTTGTTAACTCCAATGCTGCCCCCCTCTTTACTTTTGTCCGATAAAGAATGAACTGGAGATTTCCTAAATTCCTCAATTGGTTTAGGGGAAATACGTTGGAGTATTTTTTCCACCTTTCTATCCTTCAACGGAACAGCGTTCAAGCCATTGTCTGTACTGGGCGTGTGATTGCATTCCAGCAAAATCTCATTTGTAATTTTTAAACAATTAGAAGACACCCCTTTGTCCTCATTGTACCCATTTAATTTATAGTTCCCCCAGGCTGTGGCTATCCTTTGGCCGTTGATCAAAGCTTGGGCGTAAGTCTGTTTCTGATTTATCTCGTAGGCCTTAAGATCGAATGTGTCGATGGTAATTGAGAGCTCCAGATGTTCCCCATTCAGTAATATCGACAATCTGTTATTAATAAAGCCATCTTTTGTGCCTCGAACCCTTATCTTAGCTGCCCCCAACTGATTAAAAAATCTTGTATCTTCACTGATCTCTACTAAGCCCCGCACTGATCCCCTATTACTTTGAAGTTATCATGTGTCCAAAGATTCCAAGGTAACCCATAAATTTTAATCCAGCTATTGCAGCACTTGAGGGCCGATTCCACTGAGTTTATGCTTGGCCTCCACTCCTCAAAGTTTAAGACCACTCCTCCATCAAAGAATCCTCTTTTCAAGTCTCGGTAGAGCTTCAATTCCGTCGGAGAAGCAGTCCACCATACCGCTTTATTAGCTTGAAACGTCTGTAATTCAACCTTCCTCTTAACATCTTGTCCTAGTATCAGTTCCACTTGCTCCCACGAAATGTTGACCCTTTCTTTAGAAACGATAAGGGCTTCGTTCCACTTTCTCTCCTTTATCCTCATGTTGCTCTCATTCCTGACTTTGAACGAATCATCGCTGGAATTCCTAACAACTGTCTTGCGTGGCTGCTGGATGGTAGGAAAATTCCTCCTCTGAGATTGCCTTGACAAAAGATTGTGGATGATATCCGATATCCTTATCCATCCTTGAGAGTTAAACCCGCTCGGCACAATAATAAGCTTTTTTTTACCCATATTGTTGAATCGTGAAATCTCTATGAATCGGCCTCTTCTATTGGCAAATCTCTGGGCGACGATTGTCGCATTTTTGCCCCTAAAACGGTTGAAATCCCCTGTAGAATGTAGATTAAGAATGTATTTTTTAAGTACGGAGCTGAACCAGCTGGCCTCTTCTCGATCCAAATCCATCACATAGCTACATTCCTGGTTCTTTCAGTCCATCTCAGCGAATTTCCTCCATTAACCAGCTTAAGTAAGAACAACTTGTACTCAATCTTTATCTCTTGCTCTCTGCCCGACGACATAGCTATGGGATACTGTTAACAAATACGGATTTGAATCCTCCTGGGCACCCTTGGAAAAACTATGCTCGAAATGACTTGAGCGAACTTTAGAACTCGAGAAATATTTAGGGAGAGACCGAAAAAAACACGGAGAATCACGGAAAGATCTGAAAAAATCGCCGAGGCGAGAGAACTGAGAATCGGCGACCGGCGACCGGCGACCGGCACCGGATCCGACGGCCAGAGTTGAACGGAGGAGTTAAAAATCGGGTAGCATTACTGAATGTGGAAAACAGTCTGGGAAGAGGAAAGGGGGAGGGAAGAGAGCATTTTCAAAAAATTCTCTCACTATCAGTCAGCACTCAATCTACAATTAGTTTGTAAATTTTAATATATAAAAATAGTAATATTTTATAAACTTATTGAAATTTAAACAGTCTCACGAGTTCAAGCTATAATTCAAGCATTCATTTATACAAGTTTCTATTTTAATATTGTTGGAACCAGAATAGTTTATTTTTTGGCTTCAAGTCACTTTGAAGCTCGAGTACGAAAAATTGATTAGTATTCAGCTTGTTTTGGTTCAGTAGTATTATATGTACACTCTCGACCTCAAAAAACCTCTGTTATTTTTACAAAACGTGCAGGATGATGAGGTTGCAACTGCATGGCTGAACAGTGAAGCAGTTAGGAGAGCAATCCATGCTGAACCTGTAAGATTTATCATCTCTACTTACATTATTTGTTTCGCGCGGTAAAATAAACTATTCGTGCGCCAGAAATCTGTGGCAGGAAACTTTGAGCTGTGCACAGACAGACTCAAATTTTATCATGATGCTGGGAGCATGATCAAATATCATAAGAACCTCACATCCCGGGGATATCGAGCTCTCATATACAGGTAGAAATAATCACTGAATTTTGCTGTTTAACTAGTGAGTAGCAGTATCAATTTATTTAAAAGGATTTATTTTTTTGTTCAGTGGGGATCATGATATGTGTGTTCCATTCACGGGAAGTGAAGCTTGGACTCGATCCGTCGGATACAAGAAAGCTGATTCATGGAGGCCTTGGTTTGTGAATGACCAAGTTGCAGGGTATGTCTGATCTTTGTGAATTTTAAGTCGTCATTTAGCATAAAAATGTCAGTCTTTGGTTACATGATTGTCTGGATGATTTCTTGAAAGGGGCTGATTCGTTCACATTTCATTTTATGCAGATACATACAGGTTTACGAAAACAATCTCATCTTCCTCACCATAAAGGTATGTGTTGCACGATTGCTTACCTTGTGGTGTCGAGTTTTAGTATGTGATTAAGTATAATATCGTTCTCTTAGAGAGTGTATATTCAAAATTATATATAGTACCGTAATTAAAATAATCGAACTTTATTAGAGGATTAAATGTGGATTTCGACTAACACTAATAAACAAGAATAACTTTGAGCGCATAAAATACTGAAAAATCAATGAGAGAGAGTCTAAAAATACAATTCCAAATGATCTCCACTATATTTAATTATTGATACTTTTACTATTAACTCCAACTCGTTTATTAATCAAGATTACTAACTCTTCTTATTCCATTTCCCAATTCAAATAGTAGGAGTATATAGTTTACTAATTATTTTTATTATTACTATTTAAAATCTAATAGTAAACGATATGTGCAAACGATGTTCTTACCAGGATTTTGATGAGATTATACGCCTTCCGAACAATATAAACATTTAACGATATGATTCCTACAATCTTAATTTCAATCTCTTCACGTGAGTGCTAGATTTCAATTAGTTGTTGAATCATTTTATGACCAATAAATTAATAACAGGCAAACACAAATAAATGAAGAAAGAATTAATCATAGAATTCAATAATTCAAAACATAGTTTCGACAAAGCTAGTTGATCTCTAGAAAATCAAATTCGTTCATAACAAAATAGAATTCAAAACTAAACATATTTTTCTTCATCAAACTAACAAACAAGAATCTAAAAGGAGAGAGGAAGAACATATGGAAGCTGAATCACGTCTCTGTCCCTGATCTTCAATCTTGATCTCTCGCTCAGAACATCGTGTTCTCATGTGTGCACTGCGCTGAATGAATCGCCCAAAGGTTAGGGCTACGTGTTTTATATTCTTGAAAAGTCTCTGAGTCCCTTTTTTGTACGTTGCGTTGCATGGTCGCCCGGCTGTGCTTCAACTTCTGCTCTTGCGTGATGGTATGCTTCTCGACAGCACTGGTGCACTACGGAAATGCTCTAGGGATATGCTGGTTTGTGTCGAATGCGCGGCTGCATGCTCATATCGCGTGGGTGCGCCTGTGATTCTGCCTCATCCTCTTGTTCACTTCTTCAAGCTCCCATTTTCATTCCATTTTCGTCTACTTAGCCCGATATGTGTATTTTACCTATGTTCCTGCAACGACACAAAAAATCTACCAAAAGCGCATAGATCCGCTCTAAAACAATAACATAAGTACCAATTATTAACAAACCCCTTAAACTTGACCTTTTGCTGGTGTCGAGCAAAATAAAGAAGTAAATAGAACATATAACTCCTAGAAACATAAAAAAACTAAAAATAAACAAATATCATCGTGGGACGTGGAATATAGGAGTCATCTTATGCCTCAGAGATTAACCATACAAGTTTTTCAAATCATATGTATGTCACAACCACTCAACAGTTTACGTGTGTGATTTATCAATCTCATCTACACAACCCAATCTCGTGATAGATTCATGCCGCTCATTACTTTACAGATTCGTAGAATTTTCAACTTAAGTTTCAAGCCACCATTTTTTAAACAATATATACTCACGTAGATCATTTGGACTTGTTTAGGTTAAACATTTGGTTAAACGCACAGTCAAGAATTTCATACCAAAATGTAACTTGGTGTCATGAGATGTGTGTAAATTGGTTAATTCCCTTGCTTGCTGACAATGCCTTTGAAGTTTCCATAAGCTCAAATTTAACAACCGTTCTCCATTAGTATATCAGATACATGTGACTTGGTTAATATGCCCTTTAAGCTTATAACGTTAGGAAACATCTCATGGCTACAATGAAGGTTAGAGAATCAAAGATGAGATAAATAAGCAGTATACTTATGCAACACATTTCTTCATCTTTAATACTCCCCATTGATTGGATTTTCACATCATCCTCAACCTTAGTCCTTTATTTTCTCTTCATTTCTCCTCATTTCAATCTCCACACCATGCACATTTGTTCCTCTTCTTTGTTTATCATTCACATTTTTTTTTCAAATCCCTTTTTCCTTTCATTTTTTTCACAACTCCAACACTCTTCTTTTTATTTTTTTTTAATCTATTCATGGGAATTTTTGGATTTACAAGTTTTTTTTTTTAATTTAAAAGTGCTAAAAGGGTTTATTTCTCTCAACAAATAGGTAATTACTAATTAGTGTATATGCTAAAAGATTTGGTAATTGATGTGCGATTTAGAAAAAAATGTACGAATGAGGGCTATTGTGTGCCTTTGGCAAACATCGTTTGATTATCATTAAGCTCAAAAATTACCTAAATCATCCCTAAGTCAAACATTATCTGTATTTCGTCTCGAATAATGCTAAACCAAGTTCTATACTATTTCAATTCATCAATCAACTTGTACAGGCTGACCATGTGCGTTTCGAAAAATGTGACTGGCTTTTAGAATAATTTTTTGAATAACACATCTCGTTCAAATTTCAGTTAGCCTCAAAGGGCTTCATGTGATAGCATATAAGAAACTAAAACATGCCAAACAAATTCTGATGGCATAGATCACTTCTGTGCTTGTGACATATATCTCTATATCAAATTGAAAATCTCAATATCAAATAGAAATCACAAAAAGTCTCAAAACTAGGTCAACCATTCAGTATCGCAAAGCATGCAATAAACGTTCTCTGCTTATCAGGTGTATTAATGATCATGACAACAATGCATGAAGTGATGCGACTCTTAAGCGATCGGTAAACATGCATATAGAGTTACTAACTTGGTTTAAAATTCATATTTTCACATCTATTCTCATTATTGACCGACCATTCCCTTTTTGCCACATATTGACACACTAGAAAGATATGCATTGTCCTCAATATATAATAATAAAAAAGCAAGACATCTCACGACGAGCGTCAAAACTCGTCGCTCGAGCTATCTACCATCTCTTCTTCGTCGTCCACATCCATGGGTTGGGATGGTGGTTCATAGTGGGGCGGCCAGGTTAGCTGTTGTGGGAAGTCTGTATCATCTTGCCCGATGGGCGGAAATCGCTAGGCAAGCACCAAAGTGAAATCCTTCATATAATTCATGATAATGTTCGTGCTATAACGGTGCTCGTTCAACTCTTGCCTTTTATTCCTCATACCCTGCTCCAAAAGAGTAAATCAATGCCCCACAGTCATCCTTCTCGTCGCTCTCTCGCACGTCGAGTATATTCAATCCTTCCTGGTCGTGCTACCTCCGCCATTGGTTTAACCTTAGGGTCCTCAGGAACGACAGTAATGAGTGCCTTGGCCTTCATGAGTTCCTCGTCAGGTCCCTAAGTAACATCTGCGTGTTGGAAAAGATTGGTGATGAGGTTTGGAAACGGGAGGACACCAATGTGGGCTCCTGTAATTGCCGAAGGATCGAAGCTCGAATTATTTTCCCCAAAGCCACCATTTTTCTATTCACGTTGACATAGACCAGTGCAACTTTATCCCTGGTAGACCAGTGCAACTTTATCCGGTTGAGGGCATTAGTCTGGTTAAAACAAACAAGATCCAACTCTTTGAGTCATCACTGTTCTGACTCATTCTACACTCGACCCTTCTTCTGCACTTTGTGAATAATCTCCATTTAGTTGACATGCTCATCCATATACTAATTGTATTCATTGTATTCGAACCTTGGGGGATTGTAAACCAAATTATTCGTTCCTGCATTGAAAGCCACGAATCTACCACGTACCAATACTTTAAAATCTTCATGCTTGACATTTAGATTTGCATAAAAATCTCGCACCAACGAAATCACCGCCTCAGACGGTTTTTGTGCAAATTTAGTCGAAACGTTCTCAACAATCATCTCCACCAATTCATAGTTGGGGTGTGACATATCCAGACTCCTTTCTTTAACAATTGGCCTGGTTAGAAAGGTCATATATAGATTTTGTGTTTTCTCGTTCCGAAATTTTTCATTGTCGTGTGAATTCGATGAGACACCTTTATTGGATTTTTTCGGAGGCATCGATTAACGAGTGAGTGACATAGTAATGCCAAAGCAATAATAAACCACTTCTCAAAGTTTAACGACCCTACACAATTCCTTCAATTCAATCACATCTCCTTAATTACTCGATTATCTCTAAAACACCAAGCACAAAATATCTCCAAATACAATAATCTATTCACTTCAATAATAGTTCCAATAATTCACACTTGGATCTTCAATAATTCTGAATTCGATTTCAAAATTTGTATTACACATAAAAATGTTATTTCTTACTTGATTTAATTTTGGAATCGTCGGAGTTCAAAAATTTTCGTCGGAAAAATAGATTGCCTCGTGGCAGTGACGAGTCTGAATAAGTTCACTGAAAACAATGGTGTTCCTATAGATGGGGAGACATAAAAAGAGGGGCTCTTCCTTACTTGTGTTATGCCGGAGATGGAGAAGTAGCACGGCAGAGGTCGATCTAGGAGAGAATATGGAGGTGGCGGCACTTTTATTAGGTTGGGTCTTGAAGACGGAATTCGAGCAGCCCCCATATCTCTTTATATATGTGTTCGCGCACGGCCTCTCTTCTTATAGCACACTTCCATAGAGCGCGGGTGCACGTGTCTCCCTATCTGAGTGCATCATGTAAATATCTGGAAGGCACGAACGAGCTCTATCGTAGCGTCGGTGCGCATCGTTGACTGTATTACGAGCTATAAAACTGAGATACTTAAGCGCGGCCGCGCGATTTGAGGCGGCCAATAGTTTATTCAAACACGCGACTACACCGCGGGTGCGCGCCTACCTCTGATTCTTGAATACCAAGAGTTGTCGAGCATCGTGGCAGCGCTCAAATGGAGTGCGACTATGCTTGAAATTCTATCCGACTTGTCTAGATTTCGCTTTGGGCCTACAAAAATCGTCATGCACATGACTTAGTTAATTGAAGAACATGTAAATGTAGTAATGTACTAAATTAAGTTAAATGAATAAAATAAAAATATAAGCGAAAAATATTTATGGGTTACCTTTCACAAAGCGCTTTGTTTTAAGTCAGCAGTTGATTTTTCTTCTTCTCTTAATTCGGCTCAGGGAGTGGAACATTATTTAAGTTCCTCGCTCATTCCCATAATAGTGCTTCATCTGTTGGTTGTTAACCTTGAAAGTATGCCAGTCATTGCGCTGCTGTTTAATCGCACCATATGGTTGTACCACTTTCACTGTGAACGGTCCTAGCTATCTTTACTTTAACTTACCAGGAAACAATTTAAGTCGACAGTAATAGGTGTCTTGAAAGCAGTTCTATACGCCCACAATGCCTCATGCAACTTGATCACCCAATCCTTCCGGTTAGTCTTTACATTTTTCTTCAGAATTTGCTTGAATTCTCTGTTGGATATCTGTACTTGACTATTTGATTGTGGGTTATAGCCAGGTGCCACCTTATGCTTCACATTACAATTAGCCAACAATGAGTCAAAAATCTTTTTGCGAAAGTGCGCGTCACTCAATTTGGCTCTTGGCGTCCCAAACCTGGTGAACGCGTTTTTGTACAAAAACTTCATGACATCACGAGTATCGTTAGTACTGATGGCAATTGATTCCACCCATTTCGAAACATAATCAACAAGAAAAATATAAGATTGGTCAAAAGAAAATGAGAATAGCCATATGAAGTGAATACCCCAAACATTAAACAGTTACATCTCCAAAATATCTTTCAGTGGTAATTCATGACTCCTAAAAATATTTCCTACCCTTTGGCATCTATCACATGATTTCACCAAAGTATGACTATTTTTAAACACATTAGTCAATAGAAACAAGATGTAACACCTTGAAAGCTGTTCTAGATGCTCCAAAATGCCCCACCATACAAGGCAGAGGGGCATTGCTCAATAATATATCTGGCTTCTTCTTCACCCACACATCTCCTAATCACTTGATCAACACATCTCTTGTAAACATAAGTGTCATCCCATAGATAAAATTTTGCATCATGGAAGAAATTCTTGTATTGATTCGAATCCGTAGGCAAACCACCACAAGACAAAAAGTTAGCAATGTCTGCGAACCATGTGAGTTTAGAAGTTACCTCGAAAAGCTGTTTATCTGGAAAAGTTTCCTTGATGATTGTTTCTTCATTCTTGTGCTCTGACTCCAATCGAGACAAATGGTCAGCCACTAGATTTTCACTCTTTTTTTTTATCCTTGAAAAGCCAAATACCAAGAAGTCATGGTGATCAATTGCTTTGTCCTCCTTAACAAGTACATTTTCCATTATCACACGTGGATACTGAGAATCCTCCGTAGTGGGCCATTTGTCAATGGACACCGCAATAGCCTCAAAATTTGTCAGGCTTTCTTTATTCATTGCTACAATCTGGGTGGTCATTGCAGAAACTCGCGCAGTGAGTTATGTGATAGGATCCACCACATAAACTCCAGCCGACTTATTTGTTGTAGATCTCTCTAAGAACCATTGGTAGTTGTTGATCGTAAGTTTCTCTAGCATCTCGTAGTCTTCATCCGGAGTTTAGATAAAGATAGTTTCTCCAGTAGCCGCATCGACAAATGTCATAGTCTGTGCGTTCAGCCCATTATATAATAATTCAATATGGACCACATTTTTCAAAGTTATTGTTTGGACAACTTCTAAGCAGGTCCTTAAAGTATTCTCATGCCTGGTCGAAATTAGTCTGTCTGAATGTACTGATCTCAATCTTCAATTGGGCAGACTTGACAAGAGGAAAATACTTCTATGTGAAATTTTGTTGTCATAACTTTCCATGTAGTTATGCACGCTAGTGGTATTGATTATAGCCCAACTCCTTGCCTGATCCATAAGAGAAAATGCAAACAAACTCAATCTAACAGTATTATCATGAACACCATTAATTTTCGACGTGTCCATGATTTTTATCTTCGGTGCCTGCTCCCTGAAATGGTTCTACTGAACCATGTTAATCAGTGATGACTTCAACTCGAAATTATTGGTGTTGATAGATCCACGAGTTATGCTGAAATAGTGTGCATTAATAACATGCTTAAATTCATCTCTGATGGGTATTGCAACAGGAGGTGGATTATTGTTTTTTATGTTTTCTGCCATCTGCTTGAGCTTTTCTCTTCATGCTTTGCTTAATGCTTTAACTGTCTTTTCGGATTTAGGATCAACAAGCAACGAGTTGAAGCTTTGTGTTTTTCGGATAAACCGCAAAACAAAGGGAAAACAACAAATCAATAAACAATACAAATAAATCTAAATTAAAATCAAGACTAATTACTAAAAAAAATTGATGTATAATTAAATAAAACACTCTCTGATAACGACGCCAAAAACTCGTTGCACGATTGCTTACTTTAAGTAAACGGTGTCAAGTTTCGTATGTAATTAAGTACCATATCGTAACGGATATCATTCTCACGAAGAATGTATATTCAAAATTATATCAAATAGCGTAATTACAATAGTTGAACTTTATTTAGACTATTAAATGAAGATTTCAAGTTTCAACTAACACTAATAAACAAGAATAACTTTGATCGCACAAAATACTGAAAAATCAATAGAGAGAGTAGATAAACGATTTCACCTGGTCTCCACTATATTTAATTATTATATATATATTTACTATTAACATCAAATAATTTATTGACAAAAAACACTAACTCTTCTTGAACACCCAACGATGTGTCAAATTAGTTCATAACAAAATAGATTTCAACAATAAACATGTTTTTCATCATCAAACTAACAAACAAGAATCTAGAAGGATAGAGGAAGAATAGATGGTAGCCGAATCACATCTCCATCCCCGATATTCGATCTTGCTCTCTCGCGCATAATATCATGTTTTCGTATGTGCACGACGCTGAATGAATCACCCAAAGTTTAGAGCTACGTGTTCTATATTCGACAAAAGTCCGTGAGTCCCTGTTTTGTACGTCGTGTCGTGCGGTCGAGCTCTTTGGATGCGCGGTTGCGCTTCAACTTCTGCTCTCGCATGCTGGTGTGCTTCTCGGCAGCGTGGGTGCATTACGAGAAAGCGGGCCTGCGTGCATTGCTCTGTCTAGCGTTATGCTGGTTTGTCTCGAACGCGTGGCTGCATGCTTATATCTCGCTGGTGCGCCTGTGCTTCTGCCTCATCTTCTTGTTGACTTCTTCAAGCTCCAACTTTCATTCCATTCCACGTCCGCTTAGCCCCGATATGTGTATTTTACTTATTCCTGCAGCGACAGTAAAACAGCAAAAAACACATAGATCGAGCTAGACCATAGACCATTACCCATTTACGAAATCGAATTTCATTAACTGATAAAGATTTGTCACCTGGTTGTCATATATCATAAACTGTTAAATATGTATCCAATTTTCAAAAACTTGGTAATCGAACGCCAAACCATTTGTCTTAGCTATATTAAGAGTGGCGACAAGATTCCAACAACATGAAAATAATAATTGGGATTGACGACGTTTGTGTGTGAATTATGCAGGGAGCTGGACATACTGTACCAGAATACAAACCACGTGAAGCATTGGCGTTCTACTCACGCTGGTTGGCAGATAAAAAAATATGAAAATAGAATTTGGAAAGTCCAGAAAACGATATATTTTTTCAATATATAAATTTCGATATGATGTCCGTGAATCGTGCTCATCGCTGAGGTAACAAATTATGCATCCACTAGTTAAGTGCTACTTCATCGGAGAACACAAAAGTGATTACGTTGCATTGCAACATATCAATTATATATATAGTTTGATCATGGAAGCACAGACGAAGTCTTGTGGAACAGAGGATTGCTATTTATAACTTCAAGTAAGGTCTGCCTATTATGAAACAAAATATTGTTATTGATGAAGAATTCTGTGTACTGATAATTTAAAAACTAATTTCTTTTAAAAAAAGCCTTTATAGGTGGTTGAGTAATTGATAGCTTAAATTTTAGTTGAATCGTATGCAAAGTTTGTGTAGTGTACATGTATTAATAATAATGAATGTTTATATTATCGAGATATTTCAGCTATTATGTAGGGGTATCAAAATCAGACACGACCCACTAACCCGAGACGGTCCAACACGAAAAAAAGTAGGTTTGGGGTTTTCGGGTTCGGATCAGATCAAGTTAGACCCGATAGCTGATCCGAAAAAAATGATCGGGTTGAGTTGAGTACTCGAAAATTTCAATTTTTTCTAAAAATATAATTAATAAATATTGTTTATATTTTTATATATTGTATGTTTGAAAATTTTTTTATTGTATATTTATGTCGTACATTTTCATAATTTAATATTTATTTTGAACATTTTTATTTTTTAAACAATTGTTTATTTGATTTAAGAAATATATTTTATTTTTCTACAATTAGATTTTCAAATTTAAATCATATATACGAGAAAGATTTTATTATTATGTGTTTAAATTAAAATATTATTAATTTTTTTGGAATTTTATTTTATTTTCTTTGAATCTTTTTTAAAAGAAAATAAGCGTGATCATGAAAAAAATTAGTTATTATGTGGTCTATCTTGACTTGTTTCACATATGTAGAATCAATCTTTACTTGTTTCAGAATTAAGTATCGCCACTAAAAGTTAACTATGCACGGTTTCGAAGGGATGTATGAATTATGATGCACTTTTAAGTCCCTTAGCATTAATTTAGAGGCTATCATCATAGAGGTAGTATCCCAACCCTTGGTCTAAAGGATATATATAAGAGATACCTGTGTGTTTTCCACACGGGCCCACGTATTGCTTTACATATATAGAAGAAAAAATTGTTGAAACGACCCCACTCCCAAGATATTTAAATTAAATAAATAACATACGCGAAAGCGTTACAATTTAAAGGAAAGAATACTATTTACACCATAAACATTTCAAACTTTTAACCATAATCATTTACAAAACCATCATCAACATATTTTCAAAAATCACCCCACATTTTTTCACATGATTCAAGTTACCAAATACATGATATTTTAAACTTTCAGTGTTCACCAAAATAATGGTTATATAACAAAAGTTCAAAAGTCTTCTCCTTCAACTTGCTATATGACTTCTCCCTCCTCAGACAATCCACTTCAATCCTTTTTATCATCTGCATCACATGACATTAACTGGAATGAGATAAAACTCAGTAAGCAGATAAAGCTGTACATAACAAATACATATACATGGCTTGGCTTGAAACATGACTATGACAATGAAAATCGAACAATACCATCTTCAATGAACAGTACATAATCAAGGAAATATAAATGGTATATCATGGCATGAATTAAACGAAAGGAAATGATAGTCCTGTGACCTGTGGATAGTATCTCTTTGATATATAAATATATCAAAACTATGAGAGATACTCATAATCATGAGATTGGCCAATTACATGCATGAATTACTATCATTCATTGGCTTTAATCATAGGAAACTTCATTGGGACATTTTAACAAATAATTGGTAAGCAACAATATAGTACTAGCTCCTTATCAATGAATTCAATGATATTATTGGCACAATGAACAAATAACAATATATACATCAGTAATCTAACAATGGAAGGAGCTAGACATCAATAAACATGGCTTATATACATATATATATCATGTGAGCATTAGAAGGAAAAGCTTTTACTTACAACCCACAAGCACTATGATGTCTATGATAATCTTGAATGCTTCCTACAACAATAAACACAATAATAAACAACAATCATCAACATTAATCCAAGAAATCAACAATTCAACTTAACCCTTCATCACTTCAAACCCTTCCAATTCCAAGAATATAGAAGTCTTACCTTGAAACTTGGAAACTTAGTGAATGAAGCTAAGAAATTTACTAAAATCCTGGAGAGAAAATTTGAGAGAAAGAAGCTTAGAACCGATGGAGAGGAAAGGAAAAGGAGAGAAGTGTGGAGAAGTATCTAGAAATGGGTATATAAGCCTTCCAATCCATAAAAAACGTGTTTTGTTTTGTTTTTTACACAGGCTGCCCGTTCTGCCCACCCGGCGCATATGCCCGAGTTCTGGTGCATATGCGCGCCACATTCTGCTGAAAAACTCATTTTTAGCTTCTGAATTTGCAAAAGTGGTCAACATGAAAGTTGTCGCTCTATGTGTGTTCTTGCATCTCCAATTGGCCTCATGTCATTTGAAGGTTTGAGTAAAGATTTGTGCTCATTCTCCCAACATGTGTCAGTATAGGAACAACGATACACACGACACACTTTGGGCCACTTTTGGCTCGTCTTCCCTAATGATTTGAACATAACTCAAGACATGAAAGTTATAGACTTATATCTTATCTTTCTAATGGAAGTGGTCTCATATCAATTGGATCAATATACAAAACATTATACTAAAAACCACAACTAATGCCACATTTTAATACAGTTTCTGCACTTCCATTTCCTATTTGACTCAAAATCAACTTTTTATTCTACCTATTCATTTTCTTAATCATCACCAACTACGAACATAATGCCAAAAAAATAACCATAAACAATGACCATATTTTAACCATTCCAATAAACATAACTATTACACATAATCTCAATCATCAAACCATATAAAATATCCTTACCATAATAAACCATGAATATCCAATAATCATATTTCCTAAACACCCAACCAAAAATAATATCATAAACAATAAAATGCTAAAAGGTTGGGATAATACAATCTTCTCTCCTTATAAAAATTTCGTCCCCGAAATTTGCTTATCGTCAAATAAATTCGGATAACGATGTTTCATCTCCTTTTCCTGTTTCCATGTGGCCTCTTCAATAACATGATTCCTCCAAAGAACTTTGACAAGGCCAATTTCTTTCTTCCACAACACTTTAACTTTGCGATCAAGAATTTGAACCGGCATTTCCTCGTAGCTTAGGTTAGGCAAAAGATCCAATGAGTCGTACGGAAGGACATGAGATCGATTACAAAGGTACTTACGTAGCATAGAAACATGAAATACGTTGTGAACTCGATCCAAGTCCGATGGCAATGCAAGACGATAGGCTCGGTCTCCAATCTTATCAAGAATCTCAAACGGTCCAATGTATCGAGGACTTAACTTACCTTTCTTGCCAAAATGCATGTAGTGCCCAAATTTAATACACGTATAACCCATGCATTCATTTAAGTATTAAATCATTTAAATTAATTTTAAATGGGTTTTGGCGATGCATGATTTATTTAAATGCATTATTTTAAATTATTTATGTTTATGTGATGCACGTTAAAATGTCTTTCGAGTTTCATGTTTCAGGCGATCATTCGAGGCGGGATTGAGGAAAAGACCCGGTGACGATTTTTGGCAAGTTTAGATATGGTATTTTATTTTAAGTTAAGTTTGGGGGCATTTTAATTAATTTAATGAGTTTTAGCATTTTTGTGCCTAAATATTTAATTAGTAATTTTAAGACTTGTAAACTTTCAAAATCTAATTTGGTGTGTTATATTTTAGTTAAAGAGTTTTATTTAAAAGATTAAGTGTGAGTTAATGTTTTGATTAGTAGACTATTATTTTTTTTTAATTAAGCAAAAGTTAGTCTTTTAATTAATTGAAACACACGCCTCACACACACACACACACACTTTTACACACACCTAAAAATCGTGTATTACACACACAACACAAACACATTTGTATTTTCAGATTTTTTTTAAGAAAGAACTAGGGTTCTTAGTCCTTAGAGCAGCTGCCCCTCTCCCCTCATAATTTCCAGCAAGATTTTCGTGTGTTTCCTCAAGAATTTTAGCGCCACAATCGCCCCGGATCAACCTCGCTCTTATCTCCGCTTCGGTGACGTCGTTTCGGTAACGTTATCATCAAAAAGGCACGTATATTCTGTTCTTGCTGTGTCGATCAAGTCATATTATGCGTTGCGTTGATTTTTATGCGTAAAAGTTATGTATCATGATAGTAGTTTGAGCGGATCATGAATCGGATCAATTTCGAAGGAAAATTTTTAGATCTAAAACTCGTTTTTTACTGTTCATGTCAAAACTGTGATTTTTCTGTTCATATTTTGGGAAAACTTTCAACGGCAAAAACGTGTAACTTTTCGATACCTTCGATTTGATATATGATTCGAAATTTTTGGACAAATATTGAGTGAGTTATGGCATTTTTCGTGGGACTGCTCAAACTGCGTTTCAGAAAAGTTATGATTTTGATAATTCTTGAAGTTTCAGTGTTGCAGGCTTCGTTGGAAACTGACGGGCAATCGTTGCTGCGTATAAGCATGCTAGTTTTGAGGTTTGGTGTATTTTTAAGATTTTGATGCAAGTTGTTAGGCGTTTGAATGAGTTTAAAGTTGTAGGAAAGGGATTGAGGTTAATTGCATAATTGGTGTTGCGTTGTGTAGTATAGTGGACGTCGTATTGTGAGGTGTTTGTATAAGTTTTGATGCAATGTTATGGTGTTCTAAGAAGAGTCCTAAGATGGTAAATTTCGTTCCATTGATGTGCAATTGGGAGATTAGGCAGGTGCATAAGTTTTCTCGCAGGTTTCGAAGCAACGAGCGAACACGGACCCAAACACGGACCCGGGCACGGGGTCCGTGCCTTTGTTATTCCTTCAGTGTCAATTTTGCGAGACAGCACGGACCCTTACACGGATGAGGGCACGGGGTCCGTGCCTATGGGTTTCACTTAGTGTCTTTTTCCAGTATCTACACGGACCCTTACCCGGACCCAGACACGGGGTCCGTGCCTTTGCTTTCCTTTCAATGTCTTCTTCCAGAGTCTACACGGACCCCCATCCGGACCCGAGCACGGGGTCCGTGCCCCTTCCGTTTCCCGACACACTCTAGGCAGTATGTACACGGACCCTCTCCCGGACCCAAACACGGGGTCCGTGTACCCTTGTTTTGGGAAATATTTGTAAGTTCATTTTAAGTTTGATGTTATGGGTTAGTGCAAGGATTATTAAGGGCGTGTCGTGGCAAATCGTAGAAGGTCCTAAGGTATGATTGAGCTTGAGAGTAAGCATGTGTTTTCTATGTCTAAGCAATGCAAGTTAAGTATGAAATTCACGTTAGTAAGTTGCAGCAACGGCCCCAGTCAAAGTCCAACGAATCCCTCAACGCCAAGTAAGTATGTTGACGTGCAAGAAAACATTTTTTGTAGTTTTTGAGGTATGCTAAATGTCTTGTGACCAAATTATGTTAGGATTGGAAAGCGTTAAATTATGAACGGGGACCAATCCGCCCGTTAAATTATGAACGGGTTAGATCGTGGTTGTGAAGCGTTAAATTATGAACGTGGATCAACTGGCCTGTTAAATTATGAACAGGGATCTTATGTATGCGGCAGCGGATACGTCCCTGTCAGCCCAGTACTGTGGTATAGTCTGATCAGGCTCATTTATGTTACGGGTCACTCGCTTTGAAACATCCTCTACGCAAAATGATGAAGTTATGTATGTTAAAGTATGTTCAAGTATGCAGCATGTTTATGAAAAGTTTAAGTTATGGCACGTCGAAGTATGTATGTACGTATGTTCAAGTTTATTATGCAAGTTCAAGTTCCAAGTATGTATGTCATATTTTCAAGTTGCATGTGGTTTTATTACGTATTACTCGTTATTTCCAGTTTATACGTGTTGAGTCTTTAGACTCACTAGACTTGATCGATGCAGGTGACTATGTTGAGGAGACAGGAGGTGATGACCAAGGGGCAGGCTTGGGCTGAGTGGCAGGCTAAACCCGAGGACCGCAAGTTTATGTTTATGCAAATTTTTAAAATACTCTGATGTTTTGATTTGAACGTGAGACGTTTTGAGACAGTGTATTTTAGCAAAATTTTATTGGTGACGGATGATGGTGAGATTTATTTTTATGAATGTTGGGTGACGACCGTATGAATGTTTTTATTTAAGAAAATTTTTAATTCTTCCGCAAATTTTAAGTAGTGTAGAATACGGTTCGTTACAGTTGGTATCAGAGCGGTGTTCTTGTAAAGGGTTACGCCTACTGCCAGTCGCAAGAAGCTCTCGAAGTCACACCTCAAGTCTGTAAGTTTTAAAGTTTTGAGTTACGCTATGTACTATGCATTAGATCATGATTTCAGCATGTTTATGTTTTAAAGTTCAAATTTTGTGCATCTTATGATATTGGTATTATATTCATGCATGTTGGGTTTACGTGTTGGGTAATTGTTGGAACAGTATGCCTCCTAGACGTATGGTTAACCAGGAAGATAGGACTGAGGACAGGGAGCACCGAGAGGAGGAAAGAGCCAATCCTCCACCTCCACCACCACCTCCAGATATGCAGGCGCAGATGCTTGCAGGCATGACGCAGTTCTTCGCGCAGTTTGCGAGGAACCAGACTGCTGTAGGCCCCGAGGAGAGGCCTAGACCTGAGGCGGTATATGAGAGGTTCCGGAGGATGAGTCCGAAGGAGTTTGCGGGTACCACTGACCCGATGATAGCTGAAGGGTGGATCAAGTCCATCGAAGTGATTTTCGACTTTATGGAGCTGGCAGATGCTGATAGGGTACGTTGTGCCATTTTCTTATTAACTGGAGACGCCAGACTATGGTGGGAGAGTGCGTCAGTGGCAGTCAATTTACAGGTGCTGCCTTGGAATGGTTTTAAAGAGGTTTTCTACTCCAAGTACTTCACTGAGGAAGTACGAACCCGACTCACCAACGAGTTCATGACGCTGCGGCAAGGAGATAGTAGCGTAGCAGAGTTTGTGAGAAGGTTTGAGAGGGGGTGTCACTTCGTGCCCCTCATTGCGAACGATGCCCAAGCAAAGTTGCGGCATTTTCTGAATGGACTGCGGCCGATCCTGCGCCGCGATGTGAGAGTAGCTGGTCCCACTTCTTATGCAGTCGCCGTATCTAGAGCATTGGCGGCAGAGCAGGACCAGCGAGATATTGAGGCAGATAGGCAGGGCAAGAGGCCCTACCAGGTTCCACCGCAGCAGCAGAATCAGAGGCCTCAGTTTAAGAGGCCGTTTCAGGGACCGCCAGCGAAAAAGCCATATCATGGACCGCCTAAGGGCAAGGGTCCAGTTCAGCAGCAAGGGGCGCCTCAGAAGCCCGTTGCCTTCCCCGTGTGTCCTAAATGCAATCGTCAGCACCCGGGACAGTGCTTGTATGGATCAGGCAGGTGCTTCAAGTGTGGAGCTACAGATCATATGCTGAAGGAGTGCCCACAGTGGAAGCAATCAACCCAGGGCAGAGTATTTTCCATGCATGCACAGGAGGCGGGCCCAGACACCACCCTACTGACTGGTAAACTTTTCTACCTAAGCTCGGTATTATATTGTCTTGCATGTGGAATTTTTCTTCTTGGGATTATTAGCGTGCTATTAATACTTTGGGTACCTAAGGTTATTGAGTTCTATTGTGCTTAAGGTTTATGGTATAAATTTTGAGATATAAGTTAGTTTGTGTTGTGCTAACGCGTCTCAGGAAACATTTTCATTAAGAGACTATCCACAACCGCGTTGATAGACTCAGGAGGCACTCACTCCTTCATATCAGAGACGTTTGCCAATCATTTAGACCTCAAGTCCATCGGCCTAGACGTGAATTTTTCGGTAGTAGTCCCATCAGGGGAAGAGCTGTTAGCTACCAGTGTGGTCAGAGATATCGACCTAGAACTGCATGGCCACCTAGTGTATGCAGATTTAATCATATTGCCGATGCCAGAATTCGACATTATCTTGGGCATGGACTGGCTGACGAAGAATAGAGTTCTGATAGATTTTCAGAAGAGGTCAGTTTTAGTTAGACCGCCGGGCATGGAGCAATTTCTTTTTGAGCCAGCCAGATGGAGAAGCTTTCCTCGCATGATTTCATGCATGCAGGCGAGGAGTTTGATCTCCAAGGGATGTCAGGCCTTTTTGGCTAGTATTATTTCAGCGCCTGACGTGCCAAATCCATCTCTGTCAGAGGTACCTGTAGTCGAAGAATTTCCAGACGTCTTTCCTGATGACGTCACCGGCCTTCCACCAGAGAGAGGTGGAGTTTGCAATCGATCTCGTGCCAGGCACAGCGCCAATCTCTAAGGCGCCATACAGGTTAGCTCCAGCTGAGATGTTAGAGCTCAAGCAGCAGATTCAAGAGCTCCTCGACAAAGGCTTTATCCGCCCTAGTTTCTCACCGTGGGGCGCACCAGTGCTCTTTGTGAAGAAGAAGGATGGGAGCATGAGGTTGTGCATCGATTACCGTGAACTAAACAAGGTAACGATTAAGAACAAATACCCGTTGCCTAGAATCGAAGACTTGTTCGATCAGTTGCAGGGAGCTACCGTGTTCTCTAAGATAGATCTTCGATCAGGGTATCATCAGCTGAAAGTTAAGGATGCAGATGTTCATAAGACAGCTTTCAGGACCAGATACGGGCATTACGAGTTCTTAGTAATGCCGTTTGGATTGACCAATGCTCCAGCAATTTTCATGGATCTCATGAACCGAGTATTTCAGCCGTTCCTCGACCAATTCGTCATAGTATTCATTGACGACATTCTAATATACTCGAAGAGCCATGAGGAGCACAACCAGCATTTGAGGACAGTTTTGCAGACCTTGCAGAGTCGCAAGTTATTTGCGAACTTCAGTAAGTGTGAATTTTGGCTGCAGAAAGTTGCATTTTTGGGGCATATAGTATCCAGCAGTGGTATTGAGGTGGACCCATCGAAGGTAGCAGCCGTTAAGGAATGGGTTGAGCCAAAGAACGCATCAGAAATCCGCAGCTTTTTGGGTTTAGCAGGCTACTACCGTAAGTTTATTAAGGGATTTTCGTCCATAGCAGTGCCGCTCACCTCACTAACCAAGAAAAATGCAAAGTTTGTGTGGAGCGAGGAATGCCAGAAGAGCTTCGACACCTTGAAGTAAGCTCTTATTTCAGCGCCAGTGCTAGCCATGCCGACAGGGCAAGGCGAGTTTGTGCTTTATACCGATGCATCTAAGCTCGGATTAGGCGCAGTGTTGATGCAGCAAGGTCGGGTTATAGCTTATGCTTCCAGACAGTTAAAGGTGCATGAGAAGAATTACCCGACTCACGATCTTGAGTTAGCCGCCGTTGTCTTCGCACTGAAAATTTGGAGACACTATCTATACGGCGAGAAATGTCAGATTTTCACCGATCACAAGAGTCTCAAATACTTCTTCACGCAGAGAGAGCTGAATATGAGGCAGAGACGGTGGTTGGAACTTGTGAAAGATTATGATTGCGAGATTAGCTATCATCCGGGAAAAGCTAACGTCGTGGCAGACGCGTTGAGCAGAAAAGTGGCAGTGATAGCTCAGTTGACAGCTCAGAGACCACTACAGTCGGAGATTCAGAAGTTTGGGCTAGAGATTTATCGTGATGGCAAGGCTCCTAGGCTGTCTAATCTGACAGTCAAATCTGGTTTGCTAGACCGAATCCGAGCAGGTCAGTCTTCAGATGAGCAGTTACAGAAATGGAGACTGAAAGACGAAGCCAAGGGCAGTGTGCTGTACATAGTTTCAGACGGCATTGTGAGATACAGAGGTAGAATGTGGGTGCCTAGTGTTGGTTCGATCAGACAGGATATTTTGACAGAGGCACACGCATCTCCGTATTCCATTCACCCAGGAGGCACCAAGATGTACAAAGACCTTCAGTTATTGTATTGGTGGCCAGGGATGAAGCGAGACATCCGTAGATTCGTATCAGAATGTCTCACTTGTCAGCAAGTAAAAGCTGAACATCAGAGACCAGCAGGGTTGGTAAAGTCACTCCCCATCCCCGAGTGGAAGTGGGAGAACATTACTATGGATTTTGTTGTTGGGTTGCCGAGATCAGTCAGAGGATCGAATTCCATTTGGGTTATAGTGGACCGACTCACTAAGTCAGCGTATTTTCTGCCAGTGAAGACGACTTTCTCTATGACGCAGTATGCGGAGCTTTATCTCAGAGAGATAGTTCGTTTGCATGGATTTCCAGTCTCTATTGTGTCCGACAGGGACCCGAGGTTTACATCGTCCTTCTGGAAGAGCTTACATGCAGCCATGGGGACGAAGTTGCTTTTCAGTACAGCTTTTCACCCTCAGACAGATGGCCAGTCTGAGCGAGTGATTCAGGTTTTAGAGGACTTGCTAAGGGCGTGCATAATTGATTTTCAAGGAACTTGGGAATCTAGACTACCTCTAGTGGAGTTCACATACAACAACAGCTTCCAAGCATCTATTGGTATGGCTCCCTATGAGGCGTTGTACGGGAGGAAGTGCAGATCACCAGTTCATTGGGATGAAGTTGGTGAGAGGACAGAACTTGGTCCAGAAATAGTTCAGCAGACTGCAGACGTGGTGGTCAAGATTCGTGACAGAATGAAGACCGCCCAGAGCCGTCAGAAGAGCTATGCAGATAAAAGGAGGAGAGATCTCGAGTTTGCCGTAGGAGATCACGTTTTTATCAAGATAGCACCTATGAAGGGTGTTATGAGATTTGGAAAGAGAGGTAAGTTGAGTCCGAGGTTTATTGGACCGTTTGAGATCTTGGACAGAGTTGGGACGCTAGCGTATCGTGTAGCCCTTCCGCCGAATCTGGCCGGGGTGCACAATGTGTTCCATGTCTCGATGCTGAGAAAATATTTGGCTAATCCTTCTCATGTTCTAAGTTATGAGCCGCTGCAGTTGACTCCAGACCTGTCTTACGAGGAGAAACCAGTCCAAATCCTAGACAGACAGGAGCGCAGACTTCAGAACAAGACGACTAAGTTGGTCAAAGTTCAATGGCTGAATCAATCGGTGGAAGAAGCCACCTGGGAGTCAGAGGCCGACATGAGACTTCGCTACCCGGAGTTGTTCGGTAAGACTTAATTTCGAGGACGAAATTTTTATAAGTGGGGGAGGAACTGTAGTGCCCAAATTTAATACACGTATAACCCATGCATTCATTTAAGTATTAAATCATTTAAATTAATTTTAAATGGGTTTTGGCGATGCATGATTTATTTAAATGTAATATTTTAAATTATTTATGTTTATGTGATGCACGTTAAAATGTCTTTCGAGTTTCATGTTTCAGGCGATCATTCGAGGCGGGATTAAGGAAAAGACCCAGTGACGATTTTTGGCAAGTTTAGATATGGTATTTTATTTTAAGTTAAGTTTGGGGGCATTTTAATTAATTTAATGAGTTTTAGCATTTTTGTGCCTAAATATTTAATTAGTAATTTTAAGACTTGTAAACTTTCAAAATCTAATTTGGTGTGTTATATTTTAGTTAAAGAGTTTTATTTAAAAGATTAAGTGTGAGTTAATGTTTTGATTAGTAGACTATTATTTTTTTTTAATTAAGCAAAAGTTAGTCTTTTAATTAATTGAAACACACGCCTCACACACACACACACACTTTTACACACACCTAAAAATCGTGTATTACACACACAACACAAACACATTTGTATTTTCAGATTTTTTTTAAGAAAGAACTAGGGTTCTTAGTCCTTAGAGCAGCCGCCCCTCTCCCCTCATAATTTCCAGCAAGATTTTCGTGTGTTTCCTCAAGAATTTTAGCGCCACAATCGCCCCGGATCAACCTCGCTCTTATCTCCGCTTCGGTGACGTCGTTTCGGTAACGTGATCATCAAAAAGGCACGTACATTCTGTTCTTGCTGTGTCGATCAAGTCATATTATGCGTTGCGTTGATTTTTATGCGTAAAAGTTATGTATCATGATAGTAGTTTGAGCGGATCATGAATCGGATCAATTTCGAAGGAAAATTTTTAGATCTAAAACTCGTTTTTTACTGTTCATGTCAAAACTGCGATTTTTCTGTTCATATTTTGGGAAAACTTTCAACGGCAAAAACGTGTAACTTTTCGATACCTTCGATTTGATATATGATTCGAAATTTTTGGACAAATATTGAGTGAGTTATGGCATTTTTCGTGGGACTGCTCAAACTGCGTTTCAGAAAAGTTATGATTTTGATAATTCTTGAAGTTTCAGTGTTGCAGGCTTCGTTGGAAACTGACGGGCAATCGTTGCTGCGTATAAGCATGCTAGTTTTGAGGTTTGGTGTATTTTTAAGATTTTGATGCAAGTTGTTAGGCGTTTGAATGAGTTTAAAGTTGTAGGAAAGGGATTGAGGTTAATTGCATAATTGGTGTTGCGTTGTGTAGTATAGTGGACGTCGTATTGTGAGGTGTTTGTATAAGTTTTGATGCAATGTTATGGTGTTCTAAGAAGAGTCCTAAGATGGTAAATTTCGTTCCATTGATGTGCAATTGGGAGATTAGGCAGGTGCATAAGTTTTCTCGCAGGTTTCGAAGCAACGAGCGAACACGGACCCAAACACGGACCCGGGCACGGGGTCCGTGCCTTTGTTATTCCTTCAGTGTCAATTTTGCGAGACAGCACGGACCCTTACACGGATGAGGGCACGGGGTCCGTGCCTATGGGTTTCACTTAGTGTCTTTTTCCAGTATCTACACGGACCCTTACCCGGACCCAGACACGGGGTCCGTGCCTTTGCTTTCCTTTCAATGTCTTCTTCCAGAGTCTACACGGACCCCCATCCGGACCCGAGCACGGGGTCCGTGCCCCTTCCGTTTCCCGACACACTCTAGGCAGTATGTACACGGACCCTCTCCCGGACCCAAACACGGGGTCCGTGTACCCTTGTTTTGGGAAATATTTGTAAGTTCATTTTAAGTTTGATGTTATGGGTTAGTGCAAGGATTATTAAGGGCGTGTCGTGGCAAATCGTAGAAGGTCCTAAGGTATGATTGAGCTTGAGAGTAAGCATGTGTTTTCTATGTCTAAGCAATGCAAGTTAAGTATGAAATTCACGTTAGTAAGTTGCAGCAACGGCCCCAGTCAAAGTCCAACGAATCCCTCAACGCCAAGTAAGTATGTTGACGTGCAAGAAAACATTTTTTGTAGTTTTTGAGGTATGCTAAATGTCTTGTGACCAAATTATGTTAGGATTGGAAAGCGTTAAATTATGAACGGGGACCAATCCGCCCGTTAAATTATGAACGGGTTAGATCGTGGTTGTGAAGCGTTAAATTATGAACGTGGATCAACTGGCCTGTTAAATTATGAACAGGGATCTTATGTATGCGGCAGCGGATACGTCCCTGTCAGCCCAGTACTGTGGTATAGTCTGATCAGGCTCATTTATGTTACGGGTCACTCGCTTTGAAACATCCTCTACGCAAAATGATGAAGTTATGTATGTTAAAGTATGTTCAAGTATGCAGCATGTTTATGAAAAGTTTAAGTTATGGCACGTCGAAGTATGTATGTACGTATGTTCAAGTTTATTATGCAAGTTCAAGTTCCAAGTATGTATGTCATATTTTCAAGTTGCATGTGGTTTTATTACGTATTACTCGTTATTTCCAGTTTATACGTGTTGAGTCTTTAGACTCACTAGACTTGATCGATGCAGGTGACTATGTTGAGGAGACAGGAGGTGATGACCAAGGGGCAGGCTTGGGCTGAGTGGCAGGCTAAACCCGAGGACCGCAAGTTTATGTTTATGCAAATTTTTAAAATACTCTGATGTTTTGATTTGAACGTGAGACGTTTTGAGACAGTGTATTTTAGCAAAATTTTATTGGTGACGGATGATGGTGAGATTTATTTTTATGAATGTTGGGTGACGACCGTATGAATGTTTTTATTTAAGAAAATTTTTAATTCTTCCGCAAATTTTAAGTAGTGTAGAATACGGTTCGTTACAATGCATAACTCCCTTGAGAGTAGCTATTTTGATAAATACATGATCACAAACCTCGAATGCCAAAGGCCGCCGACGAACATAAGCATACCTCTTATGTCTAGACTGAGCTGTCTTCATTCTTTCTTGGATCAATGCCACAACATCTGTTGTCTGTTGAACCAACTCTGGGCCCAACATCTTTCTTTCACCTATCTCTTCACAATACAAAGGAGAGCGAAACTTTCTTCCGTATAAAGCTTCATAAGGTGCCATGCCGATTGAAGACTGGAAACTGTTATTATATGTGAACTCTACCAAAGGCAACTTATAATCTCAACTTCCCGGGAAATAATTCGTGCAAGCTCTTAACATATCCTCCAAAATTTGGATTACCCTTTCTGATTGACCGTCACTTTAAGGATGGTATGCAGTACTGAAAGCCAATTTCGTTCCCAAGGCTCGATGCAAACTCTTCCAAAACTCTGAAGTAAACCTTGGATCACGATCAGAAACTATCGATACCAGTATCCCAGTCTCACAATCTCCTGAATATAAGCCTCGGCATACTAATTCATAGAATACGACGTCTTGACATGAAGAAAATGAGATGACTTGGTCAATCGATCCACGATCACCCAAATAGAATTGAAGCCTTTTCTGCATCCTTGGTAACCCAACAACAAAATCCATAGTTATGTGCTTCGACTTCCATTGCGGTATAGGCAAGGATTGCAACAATCCCGTCGGTCTTTGGTGCTCAATCTTTACCTATTGACAGGTTAGACATTCAGAAACAAATAACATGATATCTTTCTTCATACCTGGCCACCAGTAAAGACGTCGAAGATCTTGGTACATCTTGGTACTACCGGGATGTACAGAATATGGCACTGTATGAGCTTCAAGAAGTACCTCTTTCCGAATGTCATCCCTCAACGGAACACATATTCTACCTTGAAAGGTCAGTAACCCATCACGATTCGACACAAACTCAGAAACTCCTGTCAGATCGCTTTTCCTCTTCAACTCTAATAATTGAGCATCCAGCTATTGTTCCTTCAAAATTCGATCAAATAAGGTTGAGTGGAGAACCAATGCAGATAATCAAGCCATTGAACCTGGAGATACCAAAGTGATCTCATTTCTTTGAAAATCAAGCAACAAAGGTCTAGAAATCATAGAACCCAATAAAGAACTCGACTTGCGACTCAAAGCATCCGCAAGCACATTAGATTTACCAGGATGATAGCTAATGGTGCAATCATAGTCTTTTACAAGTTCCAACCATCTCCGCTGCTGCCGCATATTCAATTCCTTCTGCGAAAACAAATAACTCAAACTTTTGTTATCAGTAAATATTTCGCATTTCTCACCATAAAGGTAGTGCCGCCAAATCTTTAAAGCAAAAAACACAGCTGCCAACTCCAAATCATGAGTGGGATAGTTCTTCTCATATTCGTTCAACTGACGAGAAGCATAAGCTATCACTTTCCCACGCTGCATCAATACAGCACCTTACCCTTGCTTGGAAGCATCTGTATATACAACAAAATCTTCAGTACCACAAGGAAGTACCAAAACATGGGCAGAAGTCAACTTATCTTTCAATGTTTGAAACGCTTGTTGGGACTCAAGGGTCCATTCGAATTGGTAGCTTTCCATGTCAAATTCGTCAATGGCAAGGCTATTTTCGAGAAATCTTCTATGAATCGTCTGTAATACACTGCTAAACCAAGAAAACTCCGTACCCCTGAAACCACCTTAGGAATGGACCATTTCTTAATAGATTCAATCTTAGAAGGATCTACCAAAATTCATTCTTTTGAAACAATATGGCCCAAAAATGCCACATGCTCCAACCAAAACTCACATTTCTTTAACTTGGCATACAATTGCTTATCCCTCAATAGCTGCAACACAATCCTCAAATTCTCACGATGAAGTTCTCGTGTCTTTGAGTAGATCAGAATGTCATCAATAAAAACAATGACAAAAGTATCCAAATACGGCTTAAAGACACGATTCATCAAATCCATAAAAACTGAAGGAGTATTGGTTAGTCCAAACGACATCACCAAAAATTCATAATGGCCATACCTCGTTCTAAAAGCAGTCTTGGGTATATCCTCCGTTTTTACCTTCAATTGATGATATCCGGATCGAAGATCGATTTTCGAAAATATTGCTGCTCCTTGAAATTGATCAAAAAGATCATCAATACGTGGCAAAGGATATTTGTTTTTCACTTTTACCTTGTTGAGTTATCGGTAGTCAATACATAATCGCAATGATCCATCCTTCTTCTTTACGAACAAAACTGGAGCTCCCCACGGTGAGGAACTAGGTCGGATAAAACCTTTATCTAATAGCTCCTGCAATTGAGTCTTCAATTCTTTCATTTCAGTAGGAGCCATTCTGTATGGAGCTTTAGAAATTGGAGATGTACGTGGAATTAAATCAATAACAATCTCCACCTCTCGATCAGGTGGTAATCCAGGCACATCATTAGCAAACACGTCAGGATAATCCTGAACCACATCAAGATCCTGTAATTGCAAATTACTTTCCTTTTGCACATCAACCACTGAAGCTAGAAAACCCATACAACCTTTGTGCAAAAAATTATTAGCTTGAAAGCAAGAAATAATAAGAATACCCATCGAAGAGCGTAGACCAACAAACACATCACTATCATGGTCATCGGCTAAAAAATTCATTATTTTGCCCACACAATCGATCACCGCACGATAAGAAGATAACCAATCCATACCCAGTATAACATCAAATGCAACCATCGGAATAACAATAAGATCAGCAAACAATAATCTCACACCCAATTGTACAGGACATGCCTCGATAATATTAGTGGGACAAATTTCATCCCCAGAGGGCCACACAATATTGAAGTGTAATGACATAACAGTAGGTTCAACAGATATAGAATGCATAAACACTTCAGACATAAAAGAATGGGTTGCACCAGTGTCAATCAATGTAATTGCTTCTTTGCCGTAGATTAAAATATTACCTGATATCACAGAAGAATCAGGATTAACACTTTCTTTCGTCATAGCAAAAATTCTGCCTTAGACTTTTCCTTTGCCTTAGGAGAGAGGACATTTCAATGCCGTGTGCCCCATCTCCTTGCATCTAAAACATCTTCCACTACCCACCAAACACTCACCCTTGTGTGGCTTTCCAAACTTAGGACATACCGGTCGCACAGTATCAGAAGAAGGCACAAGAGGTTTAGAGCGCTGCTCCATCTTACCCTTACCTTTGTAACCACCACGAACATCTGCACATGCACCTTGTCCTCTAGCTTGGAAAGCTTGCCTCAACTGTCTCTCTTTCTCAATCTCTTGCTCATCATGCTCAGCAAGCAAAGCTCGCTCCACTATGTCTTGATATTTCACCACTTTGGACATATGAACGTCTCTTCGAATCTCTGGCTTCAAACCCCGAAGGAAATGTTCTCCTTTATCCTTATCGTTTTCAGCAATAAAAGGAACAAAAACACATCCTTCTTCGAACTTCAAAGTATACTCAGCGACAGACACAACATCTTGCTTTAATTCAAGAAATTCTTTCACCTTCTTGGCCTTGAATTTGCTCGAGAAATATTTGGCGTAGAATAAATCTTTTAACTCGTTCCATTTTAATTCTTGAACATTAACTGTCACCTTGGTGGCTTTCCACCAGATACGAGCAGATTTGACCAACATAAACACATCACAACTTACCCTCTCTTGGTCAGTGAACTTCAAGTAATCAAATATGGCTTCCAATGATTTGATCCATTCCAGAGCCATTAGTGGATCAGGACCACCGATAAACTCCGGAGGGTTCATATGTCTGAAACGATCATAAGCACCATCTTCAGAACTTTCCGTTCTGCCTTGACCTTTTCCTTGGCCACGAACCTGGGTCGTAGTTTGCATGCTCAATAACTGTTGAATTTGTTCGCCATGGACTTGAGCTTGCACCTTAAATAACTTACTGAATTCATCTACCACCTTTGCAGTCTTATCAGGGGTCCTATCATCCCCTTCAATACTCTTTCTCTTGGGAGGCATATTCTACAAATTTGCTTACTTTTACATAGATACGAAGAAAGGATACATCAATGATAATTTAATGGAATCAATGCTCAATGTTAAAATCAATAGATGCAGGATCAAAAGCATACCGGATTGTCCTAGGTAGAAGAAGTCATATATGGTCCGAAGAACTTTCTCTCTGATACCAATTGAACCCACTCCCATGGAATTTAATTTAAATAAATAACATACGCAGAAGCGTTACAATTTAAAGGAACGAATAGTATTTGCACCGTAAATATTTCAAACTTTTAACCATAACCATTTACAAAACCATCATCAACATATTTTCAAAAATCGCCCCACATTTTCTCACATGATTCAAGTTACCAAATACATGATATTTTAAACTTTCAATATTCACCAAAATAATGGTTACATAACAAAAGTTCAAAAGTCTTTCCCTTCAACTTGCTATATGACTTCTCCCTCCTCGGACAATCCACTTCAATCCTTTTTATCACCTGCATTACATGACATTAACTGGAATGAAATAAAACTCAGTAAGCAGAAAGTTGTACATAACAAATACATATACATGGCTTGGCTTGAAACATGGCTATGGCAATGGCAATGAAAATCGAAAAATACCATCTTCAATGAACAATACATAATCAAGGAAATATAGATGGTATATCATGGCATGAATTAAAGGAAAGGAAATGATAGTTCTGTGACCTGTGACTTGTGAATAGTATCTCTTTGATATATAAATATATTAAAACTATGAGAGATACTCATAATCATGAGATTGGCACGCGCACAACCGTGCACCTGCGGCTCGCAGGCCGCGCGCCCGCTACGCGCATGATGCACGCAGTGCGCTCGCACGCTACGCGGACGCTCCGCACAGCACCTACGCGCGCGCCCCCTGCGCGGACACTCCGTGCAGCTCCTGCGCGCATACTGCACGCGCGGTCTGCCTGGAACAGTTCCGGGCATATCCGAATATATATATATATATATATATATATATATATATATATATATATATATATATATATATATATTTATTTATTTCTGTAAAAATAAAATTTTTTTTATGGTGCTACAATTTTCTGAAAATTTTCTTATATGATTAGAAACAATTTATTCAATATCTACACCATACGATTTAGAAAAAACCTTAGCTCTGATACCATTGTTGGATCTCGGTTTTTCACGTGCCCAAACACAGCGGAAGTTTTATATTTTTTATTTTATTTTGACAATCAAAATATATTTGTTTTGAGCACTCGTATGATTTATTATAAATTAACATTAATAGGGAGTTATAAGTTATACCTTTGGTAAATAATTTTAATTGGCACCAACTACTCCGGTATTAGCGGACGTAGCTTTTGTTGTAAATCCCTGCGAACGTTTTTCGATCTCCTAATCAGGTCCACGACTGGAATATATGTTCCTCTTCTAACTTGCAGTAGAAAGTGTAGAAGATTTTGTATTTGAGAGCAAGGAAAAACAAAATGGTTCAAAACCCTTTTGAGAGCATAAAATTTTTTCTTTGAAGAGACGAAAGTATTTTTTTGACCATAATCTTTCGGATACCTTTTCAATGCCCAAAAGAAACCACTGAATGCATGCCAATCTCTTTTTGGAATGAGAAAAATTCTTTTTCCATACTAATCATTCCTTTACTTAATTAATTAGATTAATTAAGTTAATAAAAGATTCTTATTGTATATCCAACTTTGGTGATTCTCGAAAAAATGGCAGAATCCAAATGAGTGGAGGCTATGATTTGAGGTCAAAATTTTAAAATAAAAAATTCCATTACCCAATAACCATAATTAACATTAATGGGCTTAATTAATTAATTGAGCTAGTCCAACTTGTTTAATTAATTAATCAAAGTCCATTAAGAACTTTAATTATTTAGTATGTTGCACTTGTACTCCTACAAGTCTATTAAACATACTTCCCACTATATTTAATTTAATATTTAATAAACTCAACTTTTGAGTTTAATAAATTAAATCCTTAATTTTTTATAAATTCAACTACTTGAATTTATTCTCTCCAAATTTCATAAATTCAACTTTTTGAATTTACTATATCATAAATTCAACTCCTTGAATTTATTTTTTCAAAATTTAATTATTATAAATTCAATTCCTTGAATTTACTATATCATAATATAAATTCAACTTCTTGAATTTATTCTCTCAATGGGAACAAATAATCCAGTGCTTGTGTGACCCTCAATGGTTCAGGGATACAGCTAGCCGTGGGTTCACAACTCTTTGTGATTCAGGACATAATCCTTTATTCGGGCTTACCCTAATCCGCCCCATTCTATGTATCAACAATTGATCATGAAAATGTCAGAAATCATATTTCTGATTAAACCCATCGAATCATGGTAAGAGCGTCTAGTAGCATTGCCCCATGATTCCCTAGGTATCACTGATAGTGCCTGCAAGAACCAGTCGATTATGATTAACGTACAGTACAGTCACTTCATCTCATATATCCTCATCGAATCTGTAACCATTGGTTCATCTAGGGTTGCATAATAATTCGACCACTATATGACACATCTTTAAGAATGAATAGTGTCATCGCATGTACAACTAGAGAACTCCTTCGCTAATGTACATCTCATACTCTGGCCAGAGATTTCATGCACTATTATTTCATCAGATCACATAGGATATCCACACCCGTATGTGAGCGGTGAATTCCCGACTACAATGCACTGGCTCCTACATGTGTCACAACTGTACCCAATCTTTCCACTTGATGACTCTCCTGGAGTCGGTAAACGAGTCAAAGCACATCCCTAGCATATAGAGTCTCAGTTTTGTCCCAGGTCGTAAGGCCTAATGGTGTACAATCATAACCACGGACTTATCCTCTCGATGAATGATAACCACTTGAAAGTCCGAGGGAGGGTAGTTCGGTATAATTATCATATGACTACCCATCTGCATGTTTGGACATATCTATGCCCTTACCAAGAAACGCAATACACAACATCACATATGCTAGTCTCGAGCTCAAGCGGCCTTTATCCTTATTTTAGGCTGAATCGACTAGGAACAAATTTAGAATATGTAATGTTTACAAATGAGTTTCAACATCGAATTACGATTCATTTGTATTAAAGCATAATCAAAGACTTTATCTATGCTGATCGCATATGTATACAGATAAAGTAAAATGAAACCATTAAAAAAATAAATTATATTAAAATAAAGATTGTTTATTACAACTGAGTCAATAAATTCATTAGCCAACAATTGAATTTTAGAGCATCTATTCTAACACATGTATGGTGTCCTCTTTGTCAAAGTGAGGAAGAAAATGAATTTCATGCTCTAATAGCCTGCCCGTTCGCCAAGGTTGTATGGTGTATCTCTCCTACAGGCTTAAATTCCGGGAACTCAAACCATTACAAAATTGGTGGAAATAAATAGTACTAAATCGTAGCAAGAGGAAATTGAAATAGTAGCAGTGGTCGCTTGGGTCATATGGCAGAAAAGAAATGAGTTTGTGTGGAATCAAAAGAGTAAACCAGCACTACAACAAAAACGCCAAACGACAACGGATAAAACGACTGTTGTAACTGAGGGTGTTGTTGAAAGTGTCTTCAACGACAACGGTTTTAAACCGTTGTCTTTTCTACCAACGACAACAGTTTTGCAACGATGTTAAACCGTTGTATTTTCTACCAACGACAACGATTTTGCAAGGGTTTAAAACCGTTGTCTTTTATACCAACTACATCGGTTTTGCATCGTGGTATAAAAATTCTATTAAAATTTGCGACGGTATGGAAAACCGTCGCAAATGAAAACCGTAGTCGTAGATGCATTTTGCGACGGTTTGTAAAAACCATCGCGAATATTTGTTGCGACGGTTTTACAAAACTGTCACAAATTAGAGTTGCGACGGAAATCCTCCGCAACCCCTCGCTAAATGTAGCGACAGTATTCATGTGGCAAAACTGTCGCTATTGTGCGACGGTTTACAGGTCCGTCGCTAATATTTTAGGTAAAATAAAAAAATTTTAAGAATTTTATAAAGCTGTGTTGTGAATTGGTACAATCTTATAAGAGATAAGAAATTTAAGTGTCGTGAAGTGATAAAATCGTGTAAAAGATAAAATTTTAATTCTTTTGAAATGATAAAAAAATCGTGTAAGAGATAAAAATTTTAAATGTTGTGAAGTGATAAAATTGTGTAAGAGATAAAATTTTAAGTGTTATGAAGTTGTAAAATCGTGTAAATGAGAAAAATTTTAAGTTTGGTGAAGTAAAGTGGAAGAAAATGGAGTGAATTTGTATGTATTTATAGAGAGTGGTGGAAGAAAATGGAGGGAGAAAGAGGCGGGATCGAATTTTTGAAATTTGCGACGGTTTTTTGCTTGACGGTCGCTAATATTAGCGACGGGAGTTTTAATACCGTCGCTATATTCAATATACCGACGGTTGTACATGCTACGATCGCAAATAGTAGCAACGGTTCTAGTTTAAACTGTCGCTAATATGAATTTAGCGACGGTATATATATAACCGTCGCTAATATTAGCGACGATTTATTCAACCGTCGCTAATTAACATTGTGTTTTGTCCTAAAACTGTCGCTAATTAACGTTGTGTTTTCTAAAACCGTTGTCGATTGTCCAAAAATACACGCTAATAGACAACAGTTCATGAAACCGTTGTCGTAAACGTTCTACGACAACGGTTTTTAAAAACCGTTGTAGTGCATTATAATACTTCAAATTATTTTAAAACAATTCCTAATAGACAACGGTTTTTAAAAACCGTTGTCGTTGCCCAAAAAAACACAATAATAAAAACCGTTGTCGTAGGCCAACAAAAAAACAAGCTAATAGACAACAATTTTTAAAAACCGTTATCTTTGGCCAAAAGGACACGCTAATCGACAACGGTTTTTAAAAACCGTTGTCGTAGCTTGAAAAAAAACAACTAATAGACAACGGTTTTTAAAAACCGTTGTCGTTGCCCAAAAAAACACAATAATAGACAACGGTTTTTTCGTAGGCCAACAAAAAAACAAGCTAATAGACAACGGTTTTTAAAAACCGTTGTAGTAGGCCTAAAAAGACACGCTAATAGACAACGGTTTTTAAAAACCGTTGTCGTAGCCCAAAAAAAAAACAAGCTAATAGACAACAGTTATTAAAAACCGTTGTCGTAGCAAAAAAAAACACGCTAATAGACAACAGTTATTAAAAACCGTTGTCGTAGACCAAAAAAACACCCTAATAGACAACGATTTTTAAAAACCGTTGTCGTAGACATATAAATGACAACAGTTTTTAAGAACCGTTGTCGTTGAGCGGGTTTTTTGAGCCTAAGACAACGGTTTTTTTTGAATCCGTTGTTAAAAGACAAAACACAACGGTTTTTATAAAAAACCGTTGTCTTTGATGTGTTGTTGAATTAAGATTTTCTTGTAGTGCAGCAGAATCTATATTAAGCTCAGCTATGGATATATTGACGCAATGGCAGGCAGCAAATCAACTCCCTGAGACTCATCGACACACTGGCTCAATGGAGCAAGCCACAAGAGGTATTCTTAAAATGTAATGTTGATGCAGCGATATTTACTAACCTAATCCATGCAGGTTACAGATGTATACTCCGAGACTCACAAAGCGCCTTAATATCTGCCATACATTGCAGTATATCGGCCAGCATCCCCCCGCAACAGCAGAAGAGCTTGGAATGCGAGAGGTCCTTAGTTGGCTAAAAGCAACGCAAGTGCAACAAGTGATTATAGAGTCAGATGCAAAAGTGGGTATCTAGACATTGAATGGATCAAGCCAGATTCAACTAGTTTTGGTTTAGTAGTGGAAGACTGCAAAATTTTAGCCCGAGAGTTCTCAAATTGCAGTTTTGTGTTTGTTCGTAGATTAGCGAACCAATCTTGCAAGAGCCAATGTCTGGTCAAGTAGGTTTAACAAACCCTCCCTTACTCTCATGTCATATGTAATTGTTCTTGATTTATCTTAAATAATATTTCTACCCTTTATTAAAAAAAATTAAAAATAAAATTGTAATAGGAATTAGGAGGCTTGTTTATCTTGTTCAAATTCCTCTGAATCCTTAGGAGCAAGATTTTCCTCTTGCCAAATATTAATTAATTTCTAATAAGATCTTGATTTTTATTTATTGTAGTTTCAGTTTCATTTTCTATTGCTAAATTAGAATCAGTCACGTCCGAGAAGACCATATATTGGAATTTTTGTGTCATATATATCCTCCTTGGGGATACATCACGCCCCTTTCGAAATCGCTAACACATTCCTTATAAAAGTGTGATGTTGAATGAATTTGGCCTGGGAGGTTTCGACTTCAGCTGCTCTGAAGCTAGTGTTGACATTTCTTCCCACTTTATTATTATTATTTTTAAGATTTTTAAGTGGAATATAAAAAAAAACCCCAAAATTTTATGTATGACACAAAAATCTTATTATAATTAAATATTTAGAAAAACTGATTATTTTAGTCATTTAAATTGACATGTTTTGGGTTTTATTAATTATTAATTTAGCTTGTCGAAGTTTGATTTTCATCCAGTAACTTGAATTTTTTTTTTTTTGTATTGTTTTTTTTTTTTGGTCTGAAACCACTAAATCTACTAAATAATGTTTATTTGACGTTGGAACTGTCACGTCCGGGACGTCTAATTCATGTTTAATCATACATTAAATGCGGAAAATGCATAATACTTTTCTTTTGTAAAATATACAAAGTTCTTACTAATATAAAATATCATGCATTCAAAAGTAAGTGTAGCGCTCCATACCTCGCCACGTAATCATACAAAATGTGACGTCATATGCATAAAAATTTTCTTTTCAACGACGTAGTAATATAATACATATAAGACAAAAATAGTGCAATTATCACACTATTTACCTAAGGATAGTAGAAACAGTATGATAAATACACACAACTAACTCAAACACAACGATGAAATATACTGTCTCTTTCCACTATTAACTACAGGACTTTTTTGACTAAACTCACATATTCCTTCACCTCTATCATGTCTCGGCATTAGTCCTGTAACCTGTCCCACGAAAACAGCCCTCAATGGTAAGTATATACAACAATCATCATCATAATACATAACAGTTATATTAACAACATAAAATATAACTGAAAGGATAACAGAAATACCCCCTTTGATGTTTCTGGACAACCAACCATCAACAACCTGAACAACATCATACTGCAACAATAACATCGACGATACGTCGCACCCTACTCCGATGATAGCAATATCGTCGAAGAACAACAACATCAATGACACGTTGCAACCCTATTCCGGCGACAGCAATATCGTCGATCGAACATCATCATCAACGATATGTCGCACCCCTACTCCAGCAACAGCAATATCGTCGAACGAACAACATCAACGATACGTCTCCCAACAACGACATCAACATCATCAACAATAATAAACAACAGCAAATGTAATATCAAATCACCCTATTCCAGTTATTTGCCATCGTTCAACACACTAGTTTTTATCAATACTAAACAATAACAACATATGCTCGTACGTCAACATGTACCTGATAATCGATTATATATAAAATCTGGCTATTTCTTTGATCCGGAGCTTGTGACGTATCTAAATAATTCAACAACAATTATCAAATCAGTGTCACCGTATCAACACAGTCATAACAGCCTCAATATATAACATCAAATAGCGCATCAAAAATTAATTCACCAAAATATAAAACTCGATTGTACATTCTTATCATTCAACAATTAGTATTCCAGTTTATTTGATTCACAATACTAACATCAAATACATCCAAATAAATTAACTTCAAATAATAGATTATCTTACAACATCAGTTAAACTACGAAAACTTTATATTAACATGTAGCATATACTTCGTAGACTTTGAATATATAATCAGAATTAATGATAGCTGAAAAACAACTCTACAATCTCAATCCAACAATTAAAATTCCTAATTATAAGAAATTAAGAATAGTTCAAAATAACATCACTATAATCTTGTATTCTTCGTTAGAATCATACACGATTCAACAATCTTCGATTTCTGTATGATTTAACAATTTATCTAATTTTTTTCTAGAAATCGACGAATTTCAAACATCGCCAAAAATATAAAATATATACTTCAAATCGAAGACCCCGTGTCAACGATTCTAGAACTGAAGTCGGTTCGTCGATTGGATAAACCGATAAGTCGCACGATCGAAAAGAAAAATCAAAACTCTTATCTCTCTCTTCTCTCACCTTTCTGTCAAAAACTTTCTGTGAATGAAATTCATTCTCGTATGATTTCAAAATGTTATTTTCCTTTTTTTTATTTTAAATATTATATTATATATAAATAATATAATATAAATATTTAACATTTTAACACCGGTATATCCTTTTGGACCAGTCAAACAATCAAAATTTTCAAAACTCAAAATAAGAAACTTCTATATCTTTGAGTTTTCTACATTATATCCAAATTTCAAATAATTTGGATTTCATATGACCAAGTTATGTTATATTTCAATCTTTAAAAATTATTAATTATTTTTTAATCTCATATTACTAAATCAACAAAGTGTGATATCTCTACCCCCCTTAAATGAATTTCGACCCCGAAATTAAGCAACAACTGTAATAACAAGCATAAATAAAGATACTTCATACCATCAAAATAATTAGGGGTAGTGCTTCCTCATATGATGCTCGTCTCCCAAGCTGCCTCTTCGACACCTCTATATCCCCACTGAACCTTCACCATCGGTATAAGCTTACTACGAATTTTTTGTTCAAATCGATCCAAAATACAAACTGGTCTATCAAAATAAGACACGTCAGGATCTAACCGCACCTCGGAAATATCCAACACATGTGATGGATCCGGCTCATACATCTGCAACATCGACACATGGAACACATCATGAGTACCAAATAAAGATGTAGGTAGAGCCATTCGATAAGCCAAAGTTCCTATCCTCTAGAATATCTCATACAAACCAACATATCTCAGTGCCAACTTTCCCTTCATACCAGATCGTACTGTGCCACGAAAAGGAGAAACTTTCAAAAATACTCGATCGCCCTGCTGAAAATTTAATGGTCTTCGTCTTTTATTTGCATAGGTGGCCTGTCTATCTTGAGCTGCTTTCAATAACTGCTGTATCAACTTTACTTTCTGTTCCATCTCATGAATCATCTCAGGATCGGTAACTGTAGCTCGATCAACATCATCCTAGTATGACGGGGATCTACAATGTCTCCCATACAATGCCTCAAATGGAGCCATATGCAAACTACTCTTATAACAATTATTATACGTAAACTCCACTAGTAAAATAGGTGACTGTCAAATAGATTTAAAATCCATAACATAAGCATGCAACTTATCCTCTAACGTTTGAATATTACGCTCAGTCTGATCATCTGTCTGGGGATGATAATCTGTACTCAATCTCAACTCTGTCCCATCGTAGTCTGCAGTCCTTCTAAAAAATGAGAAGTAAATCGAGGATCTCTATCAGAAATAATAGACACTGGAATCCTATGCAACCGTACAATCTCAATCACCCAAATAGCATCAATAGTTCCAGTGCTTCTTGGCAAATGAGTCACAAAATCCATCAATATTTGCTCCCATTTCCAAGTTGGTAATTCTAAACTCCTCAATGCACATCCTGGCCTTCTCCTCTCAGCTTTGATATGTTGACAATTGAGATATTGACGCACAAAATCAATCACATCACGTTTCATTCCTTTCCACAAAAACTGAGAGCGTAGATCCTTATACATCTTCTTGCCACCAGGGTGGATAGAATGCCGAATACAACGTGAACGCCTCAACAGTCCCTGGCACAACTCAGATATATCGGGAACTAACCATCTATTATTCATCCTCAAACTGCCATCATCAGCCACTCTAAAACGGATATCTTGTTTCCGAGAAACTAACTCCTTCCATCGTTGAACTCTCTCATCGGTCATCTGTGCCTCACGAATACAACCATAAATACCAGGTTCGGCTAATAAGTTAGATACCTGGATAGGAGTCGTCGAGATATCAAAATCATATCCCAAGGAACAACAAGACATCATCATAGCTGATAAACGACCCACATCCTCTGCAGTACAGCTCACTTTACGACTCAATGCATCAACTGTAAGATTGGCTCGACCAGGATGATATTCAATCTAACAATCATAATCCTTCAGCAAATCTAACCATCGTCTCTGTCTCATATTCAACTCCGTCTGTGTAAAAAGAAATCTCAAACTCTTATAATCCTTATAAATCGTAAACAAGGTACCATATAATTAGTGTCGCCATATCTTCAAGGCAAAGATAATGGCTGCCAACTCCAAATCATGAACAGGGTACCTTGTTTCGTGTGGTTTCAGCTGTCTCGAGGCATATGCCACAACATGTCGATCCTGCATCAAAATACATCCCAAACCATATATTGATGCATCAGTATAAACAACAAACCTCTCTTTTTCTGTAGGGATTGATAACACCAGTGTGGCCATCAGTCGGTGCTTCAACTCCTCAAAACTCCTCTAACTTGCTTCAGACCACTGAAATCGCACAACTTTTTGAGTCATCTGTGTCAAAGGTCTAGCAATCTTTGAAAATCCCCCTACAAATCGACAATAATAACCTACTAAACCCAAGAAACTACGGATCTCTGGTACATATGTAGGTGCAGACCACTGTAATACGGCTTCGACCTTCGTTGGATCAACAGAAATCCCATCTCTCGATATAAAATGACCGAAGAAGACCACATGCAACCAAAACTCACACTTACTAAGTTTGGCATATAACTGTCTATCTTCCAATACCTTTATACTGAATGCAAGTGCCCTGCATGCTCAGCCACACTCCTCGAATATATCAATATATCATCAATAAACACAGTAACAAACTGATCGAGATAAGATTGAAATACCCTATTCATCAAACTCATAAACACAGCTGGAGCATTCGTCAACCCAAACGGCATAACTAAAAACTCATAATGCCCATATCTGGTTCTGAATGCTGTCTTCTGGATATCCTTCTCTCTAACTCGTATCTGATGATATCTTGACCTCAAATCAATCTTTAAATATACTGAGGTTCCCTGAAACTGATCAAAAAAATCATCAATATGAGGGAGGGGATATTTTTTTCTTAATCGTTACCTTACTCAGCTGTTGATAGTCCATACAAAGCCGCATCGTTCAATCTTTATTTCTCACAAATAGGACTGGTGCACCCTAAGGTGATATACTAGGACGAATGTATCCCTTGTCCAAAAAGTCCTGTAACTGGGCTTTAAACTCTCTCAACTCTTCTGGTGCCATTCTACAAGGAGCACGATAAATAGGGAAAGTACCTGGCATCAACTCAATCCCAAACTCCACCACAGCAATTACAAGTATCTCCTCTATTCCCACCTCCTTCTTCTTCTCTGTCACATCTACAACATAAATAAGATAACCCTCATGGTCATACTCCAATAATCGAGACATTCGGATAGCAGATACCAACGGAACACGGGAACGTTAACCCTTCCCATAAAATGTCCAACGCTCTTTCTGATTTGTGTAAAAATATACTACCCACTGATAACAATCATTAGTAGCACAATATCTCATCAGCACATTATTTCCCACAATACAATCAAAATCAGTCATCTCCAAAATAATCATATCAGATCTCAGCTCGTAGCCCTCATAATAAATAATACCATATGATATCATAGATAAAACTGATATATCAACTCCAGAGGGTGTCGAAATAGAAATAGGCATAGACAATGGAGACAGGCGCATATGATGCTCAACCATAAATCTCTTTGATATAAATGTATACGAGAGACCTGTATCAACAAGAATATAAGCAGGATAAGAACATAAATAACACTTACCTGCTATCATCTCTTCTCGTGCCTCCTCTGCCTGCTCTCGTGTCAAATCATACACATGTGCCTGAGGTGGACCAGCTCCCTGCATACATGGCTGTCCTCCAGAAGGTCGTGGTGTAAACTTCTGAGGCTATCGTCCTCCTCTCTCTGAGGATCTACCTCTATAACTATTGGGCTCTCGCTGTCCCTCGCGACTAGGACACTGTCTCGCCAGATGGCCAATATCGCCACACTCAAAACATGTGATCTCAGTTTGTGTGCACTGGCACACATCGTGAATCAAATCGGTGTTTACCAGATGATGCTGAATGTTGAAAACTTAATTTCGGTGGTTTGACAAACTAAGAGATTAAATCTATTGAACTAACTGATCACAAACTGACAGTTGTCTAACTGAAGATTATTGAGCAGGTATTTAAGGCAACTGAGTCCAGCCGAAGTGATTCTACTTAGTCAACTGACTGATCAGTTGGAAACTGATCAGTTGAGATATTCAGTTGTAAGGTTACCAACATTGATCATTCAGCTGAACATGTCATCAGTTGAAAAGGACATTCAACCGAAAACTATACAAAGCAGACTGCAACTAGTTGTGGAATGCCGCATTTCAGAATTTGCAGTGTACGAATGTCAGAAGTATATTGACGTGGCAATAAACGGATATAAAGATTCAAATATTATTTGAAATCTCTGAACATCCAGAAACAAACTTTGTGCATCATTTACAAGTTTTTCAATTACTATATTCTATCTTTTAGTCAGTTATATTCCGCACTTAATTGTTAATTGACTGTGATCGACTGACAAGATTTTGATGATCAGTTTATCACCAAACTGATTCAAACCTTCGAAAAAGAGTAAAAAATTGTGAGTGTTTATTCAACCCCTTCTAAACACTCCTTATCCTATAACTCATCCTATCAAGTGGTATCAGAGCAGTTGAATCTTGTCTCAGAATATTCATACTTTCAAACTGATCAACATTTCTTCATTCAACAAAATACAATGTTTTCCAGAGAAGATTTTGACGACTGCAAAATCAGAATGCATGCTCATTTAGCTGCACCAGATGACGATATGTGGTATGTCATCACTGATGGTCACATGAAGATTCTAAAAGCAAACACTTGCCATTACAGACGGGGCACCTCATCGAATAGAAAAGCCCAGAGAAGAATGGAAAACTAAGGACAAAAAGAAAGTCAATCCGGACATTGTGGCTAAGGATATCTTATATAAAAACGCTGGATAAAGTCACTTTCAGCAAAATCAATATGTGCAAAAAAGCTAAGGAAATCTGGGAGAAACTGATACAGTATTGTGAAGGAAACGAGCAAACTAAAGAGAAGAAGCTATCAGTTGCCGTTCAAAAATTTGATAACATCAAGATGAAAGCTGGAGAATCAATGCATGAATACGAAGAAAGAGTCAGTTGCATTATAAATGAATTAAATGAACTTGGAAAGGTGTACTCCAACAAAGAGGTTGCACTGAAAGTTGTCAGGGGTCTTCCCAAGGAGTGGGATGTTAAGACCATGGCGATGAGGGAGTCAAAGGACCTAAACAAGGTTGAGCTCCATGACTTGTTTGCTGATCTGAAGGCTTATGAGTTTGAGCTTCAGACTAGAGAAGGATAACCCTCAACACAGCAGTTACAACTGCTTTAACTTCTGTCAGAATGGAATCAATTGGTTCAGTTGACAAATCTGCCAATCAGCTGAGCAATGATGCAATGTCATTGTTTGTCAAAAAGTTTGGAAGGTTTATGAGGAAGAATCAAGGAAACTTCCAGAAGCAATACCAAAGAAACAATTCCAAAGAAGAATCATATGTTTGCTACAACTCTGGCAAATCTAGTCATTTTATAGCAGACTGTCCTAAGCCAAACAAGGGCAGTCGAGTATCAACTGATAAGGGAAAGAAGCCCTTTGAGCACAAAAGAAAGACCAGGGATGACAAGAAATCATTCAAGAAAAAGCATGAAGTGCTTTTGGCTGAAGAGAGCAAATCAAAGTGGATTGAAACTGACAATGATAAGTCAGAACCAAAAAGCTCAAGCAGTTCAAGTGATGATGAAGAAGAAGACAAGTGCTTAATGACAGATGATGCTGAACTGGAGTCAGCAAGTGAACAGGTGTTTGACTTCAGCTCTACTGATTTTACATGTGAGGAACTCATTACCACTTTGCATGACATGGTAAATGAGTATCACAAACTTGCTCGATCATTTCAGAAGGTTAGAACTGAGCAAACTGATCCAATGAAAACAAGACAGAAACTGATGAGCCAGTTGAACTGTTGAATCTGAAAAGGGAGATTGCGTAGCAAAAAGCTGAAATGATTGAAAATCAAGTAATGATATGTCAGTTAAAAACAGAGATTCAAAAAATACTGAACTGATTCAAGCTTGGAACAAGTCGTCAGTTGCATTAACTGAAAAGTAGAATTCTCAAAAATCAGTTGATGATAAAACTTGTTTAGGTTTTAAAAGTTTTAATGAAAATTCTGCAAGTGATGCTCAGCCAAGTTGAATAAAAGCAAAGAAATGTACATTACCTTTGTAAAATCAACTATGATAAATGAATTTTCAGAACATAGTAGACCAGCTATTCTATTGATTGAAAGTTAAACAATGACAAACGACGTGGCATTGGATATAGCTCTGAGAGTCCAAATGATACAAGAAACTGGTCACCTAAACGGCCCAGTCACAAAAATCAGTACTCAAGTAATGACTATTACAATTACTACAACTGTAAGCCAGTTCAGAAACGATATCAAAAGAATAGCCAGTTGAAAAAAGATACAAATCATACTGTCTCATCCTCACATCACACACACTGCCAAAAATTCGAGAAAAACCATTTGGAACACAGTAACTGGGAAATCAGTTAGATTGTTTCCAGTCTGGGTTCCTAAAGGACTAATCACTTTAGGACCCAAATGAATATGAGTACAAAAATTATATACTTTGTGTGATTGCAGGTAACATGTACAAGCAAAGAATCAACTTGGTATCTAGACAGTGGCTGTTCACGACATATGACGATAGATGAAAGTTTGCTATCTCAACTGACCAAGTTTACTGGACCAAACATCAGTTTTGGAGACAACTCCAAAGGTAAAACTGTGGGTAAGGGTAAGTTTATCTATGGTAACTATATAGTTAAAGATATTTTGCTAATGGAGAATTTGAAGTATAAACTGATAAACATCAGTCAGTTATGCGAAAATAATTTCTCAGTTCAGTTTGACAGACACACGTGTTCGGTTAGTGCCTCAATTGATGAGGTCATACTAACTGGTAATCGTTGTGGTAATACTTACAAAGTCAGTTGGACTGAACAACCTTATGCACTAGTATGTTTCATTGCTTCCAAATCTTCTAAAAACTGGTTATGACATAAGAGACTGAACCAACTGAACTTTAAATCTATTTTATATCTAAGTAATCATGATCTTGTAACTGGTTTGCCCAAAATGGATTTTTTCAAAGATAAAATTTGTTCAGCATGTAAGTTTGGTAAACAAGTAATATCTTCTTTTAAGTACAAGGTTTGTAAATCTTCTTCCCGATGCTTAGAACTGTTACATATGGATCTATTTGGTCTTATACCAGTCATGAGCTTAGGGGGAATGAAATACACCTTGGTGGTTGTAGATGATTTTTCAAGATTTTCTTGTTAATTTTTTTTCAAATCAAAAGACCAAATCGCTGCACAACTGATTAAGCTCTTCGAAAGACTTTTAAATGAAAAATCATTTGGGATTGATCGAATAAGGTCTGACAGAGGGACTGAATTCATCAATCAAAATCTTTCAACTTTTCTAGAAAATACTGGAATCAAGCATGAGCTCTCAGCAGCTATAACACCTCAACCAAATTGTGTAGCTGAGAGAAGAAATCGCACCCTCAAAGAAGTTGCTAGAACAATGCTTGCTGATTCTGGTATTTCTCAAAGGTTATGGGCTGAAGCAGTAAACACTGCGTGTTATACTCAGAACAGATCAATGATAAAAAAGAATCATATGAAAACACCATATGAGATCTGGCATGGAAGAAAAAGTGTGGTTTCTTACATCAAGATATTTGGCTGCAGATGTTTTATTCTCGATAATGGTAAAAATAATTTAAAAGCCTTTGATGCTAAATCTGCAGAGAGAATATTTCTTGGATATTCTTCAGTTAGTAAAGAATATAGAGTTTTTAATAAAAAATATTTAAATGTTGAAGAATCTATCCATGTTGTTTTTTATGAAACTTTACTAACTGATAAGCCAACTGATCTAGTTGAGCTAGTTGATCGATTTACAGAGATCAGTTTGGAGGATGATAATTAAGAAGAAAATCATATCAATCGAAACATCCTTCAAACTCCTGAACAAGAGATATTAGATCAAAATGTTGAACATGAACCTTATCCTGATAATCAGTTGGTGGAGCAAACAAATGATATTCAGTTGCCAACTGATACAGCTCCAACTGAAACTGAAAACATCCAGTTGCAATAGAAGCAGTTGCTGATATGGAAGCAACAAACACGGAACTCAGATGGAGGAAATCACATCCACCAGAATTGGTGATAGGTAATCAATATGACCCGGTAAGAACAAGAAATCAAATGCTTAACTTGTTTATTCATACTGTTTTTTTCTCACAATTGGAACCAAATAAAACTGACGAGGCTCTTGCTGATCCTAACTGGATAAATTCGATGCAAGAGGAGATAAATCAGTTTACCTATAACAATGTCTGGAACCTAGTTCCAAGAGCAGTTTCAAAACTATTATAGGTACAAAATGGGTGTACAGGAACAAACTGAACGAAGATGGTTCAGTTGTGCGCAACAAATCAAGGCTAGTAGCACAAGGATATAGGCAAGAAGAAGGAATTGATTACGATGAAACATATGCACTGGTTGCAAGACTGGAGGCAATCAGAATATTCCTTGCCTATGCATCATTCAAGAATTTTAAAGTCTACCAGATGGACGTAAAGAGTGCATTTCTTAATGGTCAGTTGCAAGAATAAGTCTATGTTGAACAACCTCCAGGTTTTATCAATCACTCTTTTCCTGATCATGTATATAACTTGAACAAAGCTTTATATGGTCTTAAACAAGCCCCAAGAGCTTGGTGTGAGACACTTTCAAAATTCTTAACTGATCATGATTTTATCTTTGGATCAGTTGACAAGACATTGTTCAAAATTTCTAAGAATGATCATATCTTACTTGTGCAAATTTATGTTGATGATATCATATTTGGGTCAACTAACCCAAATTATGTGAGAAATTTTTCAAGTTGATACAGGACAAATTTGAGATGAGTATGATGGGTGAACTGACATTTTTCCTTAGACTGCAAGTGAAGAAATTGGAAACTGGTATTTTTATCAGTCAAACTAAATACACAAAGGAGTTTCTCAAGAAATTTGGCATGGAATCATGTTCAGCTGCAAGTACTCCCATGAGTTCATCAGTAAAACTGGAACTGATCAAGGGGGAATATCAGTTGAGACGACACTCTACACAGGTCTAATAGGCTCATTATTGTACCTAATTGCCAGTTGTCCTAATATTGTATTTGCTGTCTGTACGTGTGCTAGATTTCAATCAAACCCTAAGCAATCGCATTTTTCAGCTGCCAAAAGTACTTTAAAATATCTTAAAGGAACGCTAAATGTTGGGTTATGGTACTCTAAAGACTCTTCTTTCAATTTAGTTGGATATTCAGATGTTAAGCTTAATCGTAAAAGTACGAGTGGATCATGTCAGTTTCTAAGGGACACACTGATTTCTTGGTTCAACAAGAAGCAGACATCCATAGCTACTTCCACAACTGAAGCAGAATATCTTGCTGCTGGAAGCTGTTATGCTCAACTGCTCTGGATCCAACAACAACGGAAAGATTACGGAGTTATTGCCAAAGAATCACCCATATTTTGTGACAATACTAGCACGATTGCTATCACTTACAACCCAGTTCTTCACTCAAGGACCAAGCATATAGTTTTCAGGCATCACTTCATCAGAGATCATGCCTTGAAGAAAGCCATCAGACTAGAGTATGTTTCAACTGAACAACAAGCAGCTGACATCTTCACCAAACCACTATCCGAGACTAATTTTTCTTACTTTCGCAATATACTTGGTTTAACTGATTTAACTTGATTATATCATGGTTATTATCATTTTTTTGTAATTGATTCTGTTATCATATTTTAATTGCTTAGTCAGTTAGTTGCCAGTTTATATCATTTCAGTTGAAGTATTTTCAGTTACATGATATTCATCTAACACCAGTTTGTATGCAGAAAAGTTAAAGACAACGATAAAATAATCAAACATTTTATTTATTATAATTGGAGCGTACATTTTTTATTTCCTTCTTAACAGCAGACCGCCACAAGGTCAACCAAATGGTTAAAACCCTGTGGTAGTCTTCAGGAAGCCCTCTGAAATAGCTATGTGTTTCAGAGTTCACTTCTCCTTCTTCAGCATCAGCAGGTAGACACCTTCATCTGTGAAGATGTCCACCTCATCAGCAACGCGCAAACACCGCCGATATTTCTTCATTTGTGCCACCTGTTCGGGGGTGGCAACTGCTCCTCCCTGGTGAAGGAACTGAAGATCTTGAAGCTTTTTCCAGAATCGGAGAATCTCATGGAAGACTTCATCTTCCATAGCAGTCTTCCTGGTCTCCAGTGCTGAATCCATAAACTCGTCAGCCATGTCTGGAACCTTTGAGCTGCTTGCAAATGCCATTTTATCCCTTGAAATTTTTAGTTGCTAATGTGTTAAGACTAACCATGTTACTCCTATGTATAACACAGGTTCAAAGCAACTGAAGGGACATAATCAGTACACTCGATGTTTCATCTTCTGAAGCATAAGATTTATTTTATTACGTCACTCTATTTGTCACTTAATCTTACATAATTTAAACATGCATTTATTAAGGGGGAAAATCAGTTTTAAGAGGTTAACTGAGAAGACACCAGTTAGTGAATTTTGATCTGAAATGATGCAGTCTCACAATTGATCGTTCAGCTGATAATTTAACTAATCTTCTCATATAAGTTGACTAATTAATCTTAATTTTATTCCAAAATCAAGTGACGTGACTGTTAGTTTTCGTATTAAATGATGAATAGTGTTTTAAAACGTGGACCCACTTGAACCATTTAAAAATGTACACACATTTGTAGCACACATACACATTTTTTTCAAATTTCCGTGGACTGACACATGTCCAGAAATTGAACAGTCACTTACATATGTACCTTTCCCCGCCCCAATTCAGTTCTTCCTTATGAGCACATTCAAGCATTCAGAGCAAATTGTATCCACAGCATTCTTTTTGCGTATTCACTTCAATCAAATGGCAAACCAAATCCCAGCTCACCTCATGAATGCCATGGCAATCGACTTCGACTCAGTTTTCACTGTAAAGGACGACGGAGTCAAGAATGTCTTTCTGAAACCGAAAACAGCTGGTCTGAAGAAATTTCTGGGATTATCTCCCCAAGAAATTTATGTTAAAGAAGTTCAAGAACTCTACACCACCGGCTATGCCACTCAAGGAGGTAATATTGCATCGACTGTAAATGGTCAGTTGCTCATCATTGAGGATGAGTTCTTCTGAAATCTCTCCCAACTGCTTGCTAATGGGCTAACTAATCTTTCTGAGGAAGGCATCCCACATTGAGGAGATGCAAACTACTCTCTCTGCTGCTGGTCAGAAGATCAAAGTGTCTGATCCTAAGAAGGAACTGAAGCCAGAGGTTCAACTGTTGGCTGATATTGTAGCCAAGGGCCTCTTGGCAAAGGCAAGATCATTTGCTACCCTCACTCTAGAGAAGTTTCAAGCTATGACTGCAATCATGGCGGAAAAGAAGATGAACCGGAGGAATATCATCTTCAAAATTCATAGGAATATGTTTCAGTCATCAAAGCAGTCAAAAGGCTTTGCGGTGGAACTCAGCCATGTGCTGAAGGTTAAAGGATTGGTGACTGATGATTTGGAGAAGTCATAAAAAATAAAGTTATTCAATGCCAAGTCTGTCCAGCCACCTAAGCAGAAACTGGACATGCCATCTGAGCAGTTCATTCAGGTGAAGAAGGAAATTGGGACGGAAGGAGATCCCAAATCAGTCAAGAAAGCAAGGAAGGAGGCTCAAAAGAAGACAATCAAGCGCAAGCTGATTGCCAGCGAAACTAATTCTGAGAGGACTTCTTCTCCCAAAGTTGTGAAGAAGCCACGGACTTTGAAGACCAAGCCTACTGCTGTTGTTGGAACCATCCCAACTGATCGACTGATGCAGTCAGGAGCTGAATAGCCCATTAAGGCTGTCCCAGTGAAGACTATTCCAGCTGAACCCTCAACTGAGGATTAGTTGCCACAATCTGCCATCTTGCCAAAGAAGAAAGTCACTAAATCTGGTGACAAGAAGAAGCTTGCTGGAGTTAAGGCTTCATTAGTCACTATTACTGGCTACACTTCCTTACCTCCTGCCAGACCTAAGGGGATAGTGATAAGAGGGAAAATTGATGCAACAACAATAGGGTTGAGCATTTCCCATGTTCTAACTGATTCCAAGGGCAAAGGGAAGATGCAAGAAGAACCCAAACCAACCAATGTGATTCAAACTCACATTGATCTCATCTGGCAAGAGATCAATGAATTTGCAGCAGAGAAACTCAAAACCTACAATGAGTGGGTAAAGTTTAGAACTGAAGTTTTTGCTAAACAGCTTCAGTGGAAGACTAGAGGCTGCCGTTCTGAGAGTAGTCTAAGCTTCAACAGTTGTTCAGGCTCTAGAACGCAAGAGTTATTTGTTTGATCAGCTGCGAGCCAAGAAGCTTCAAAAGATTGTTGCTGAGTTGCGTCAAAGTTTTGATCCTTGAAGTCCAACTGCTTTCAATGACACAGCAGTGCACAATCAGCTGGACTCGGATCTTCTCTGCTTACAGATGCAAATCAAAAATTGGGAAATGGATCAAGAACTGTTCATCCAAGCGGCTTCACAAGAATTTCCAACTGATGAAGAGCCAGTTGGACAGTCAGTTCAAAAGCCACCCAAAGACTCAACTGTTGAAATCTCTCCAAAGGCAACTGAACCTTTCCCATCAGTTGCTCCTCCATCTTCATCTTCAGCTCCTAAATCTTCAACTGCTGATCCAACGCCATATACTGAAGCTGAATTATCTCTGGAAAATCTAGATGAGGTCATCAAATTAGTAATCTCAGATATTCAGCTGGAAAATTATAGATCAGTTGAAGACGTGCTTAAAACTGAAGAACCAGTTGTTCAAGATGTTACTTTTGAAGAACCAGCTGAGGAGCATAATTTTGAACAACCTGAGGAGCCAGCTTAGTCAGAAGTTGTGACTGAACAGGCAGTTTTGGACCAAACTGTACAAACAGTCTCTCAACCAGCTGAAGAATCAGTTGTTGAGCCAACTGGAGAAGCAGTTGTCGAACCAACTGAAGAACCTTCTCCTAATTCTCCTCTTCCATCTGTCTCGTCTCCTCCCCAAGACCCTACAGAGATAACTGTACATATAACAGAACCAACTGACGGTGCGATGGTAGTATTTACTCAAGCAGAAAGGGAACAGATTCCATAAACTTCCGAAGTCGTGTCTCCTAGAATTTCAGACACTGACGCCCTCTTTGAAGAACTTAAAACCGTTCAGTCAAACCTACTCAGTATGATTAATGTTATATCTGCAATACAATCTACTCAGCTTGCACAGACCTTGAAGCTCAATTCAGATTATGAGTTTACAACAGACAAACTGAACAAATTAACAAGAGTGTAACTGCTCTTTATATCCAGACTGAAGAAATCAAGAAAGATAGATTGTCGACTGAATCGCACTTCCATACTCAAGCACTAGTCGGCAGGCGATTTGACTTTCTTGAAGAAAAGGTCACTAAAAGGGTTGACCTGCTGCAGAACATTATGATGAATGCAATATTAGATATTGCACCAGATGTCCACATATTAACAAGGAAAGTGGATGTGCTTGAAAAAAAGGGGAAAATTATTACAGAGACAGAAGAAGACAAAGGAAAGAATAAGAATGTATGAAGATCAACTGACTTGTGTCGAATAATTGAAGACTTGAAGATTCTGTATTCTTTATTCTTTGTACGAATCTGTACATAGGATTAGATACTTATTTCATTCTTTGTACGAATCTGTACATTAGAAAAGTTATTTTATCTATAATGAAATTGAAGATTATTTCAAGTTCAGTTGATCAGTTCATACTTTACAAGTTTTGTCAAACACCAAAAAGGGAAAATTGTTGGAAATTTAATTTCGTTGGTTTAACAAACTAAGAGATTACATCTATTGAACTAACTGATCACAAACTGACAGTTGTCTAACCGAATGTTATTGCACAGGTTATTCAAGGCAACTGAGTCCAGCCGAACTGAATCTACTTAGTCAACTGACTGATCAGTTGGAAACCGATCAGTTGAGTTACTCAGTTGTAAGATTACCAACATTGATCATTCAGCTGAACACGTCATCAGTTGAAAAAGATATTCAACCGACAACAGTACAAAGCAGACAACAACTAGTAGTGGAACGCCGCATTTCAGAATTTGTAGTGTACGAATGTCAGAAGTATATTGACGTAGCAATCAACGGATATAAAAATTCAAATATTATTTAATGTTAACGTTGAAGAGAAGCTTATAAATAGGAGAGAAGAGCAGTTGAGAAAACAACTCTTATCAACACGATTCATCTATTTTCTCAAGCTTGCTGTTACTCTGCTAAAGTCATTACACTCATTTGAGATTCAGAAAGCTCACACTTACCGGATTTATCTGTAGTATTTGAGGCTATCTTTTGAGCATTTTAGCACATTGTTATTGCTGTGAAACTTGATCCGAGAGGTCAGTTGTGCTAAGTTTTTCAATCGATAAAATAGAGTTGTAAATTAAATTTTCAGTTTTGGCATTGTTAAGTCCAAACTGAAGTGGGTCTGTACAAATCTTGTATTGATCAAAGTCTTTTAGTGGAAATCCTATCTTCGTGATATAAGAGGTGACGTAAGAGTAATTGAAATCTCTGAACATCCAGAAACAAACTTTCTGCATCTTTTAAAAGTTTTTTAGTTACTATATTCATTCTTTCAGTCAGTTATATTCCAGACTTAACTATTAACTGACTGTGATCGACTGACAAGATTTTGAGGATCAGTTTCTCACCAAACTGATTCAAACCTTCGAAAAAGAGTAAAAAACCGTGAGTGTTTATTCAACCCCTCCTTCTAAACACTACTTATCCTATCACTGAAGAAGAAGAAGATGAACCCTTCTGATATTCAAAAGACTGTCCCTGTGGTCGCAATGTGAAACAACCTCAACTTTTTTTCTACTAATCATAAATCATAAACTCGAAATCCTAACTAAGTAAAATAACTTAACATTTCTAACAATCGTAATACTTTAAGAATTTAAATCTATAAGTGCATAAAATAAAATCCTAAATCATCAACTAACCAACTTCCTAAATCGATCTTTAAAAAGATCTGCTAATTAACAAAAAAATTAAGCATAAAAAAATCTCTAATAAAAATCATTAACATAATATTTAAATCATTTATCTAACAAGCTAGTGCGGAAACATAAAGGCCCTCGGGTGTGTACTGCTGCACTCGATCAACTCAATCGTCACCGCATCCCATAAATTATCAAATCATGCATCATACAAATCTAGTGAGTCTAAAGACTCAACACGTTCTAAACATGTATATCAAATAATACATATACAATCACACGCATTAAAATCATACTTTTTTTTAAAATAATATTTTGAACATAAATAAACCATTTAAAATCATTTTAAACATAATTAATTAATAAATCGTAAAATTATTTTAAAATAACTTTTAAGCATAAATAAATCCTTTAAAAATCTTTTAAAATAAGCTTTATGCATAAATAATTCATTTTAAAAATATCTTTAATCCTCATCATAAATCATATATCATAAGAATCATTTTTATCATAAGCTTTCAATCATATATCATTTTGGGTGAAGTTTGATCCTTGAAAGTGACCAGCTTTTATCCTTTGGTCGACTGCAGTATTAGCTCAACATGGTCCATGGGGGTGTGCACTAGGGTCCACCGTAGAAATACGATCGTCGGGTTCCCTCTGGGCCTTTTCCCATACACGGGGTCCCACTGGGGCCTTGGCCCGTATATGGGATCCCTCTGGAGCCTTTGGCCCTCACGTCATCCCCATAAAATCATATATCATATCTTTTATAACATTAAATGCACATCCCTCAAAATATTTTTCTTTTTCTTTAAAAATCATAAAATAAGAAAGCTTTCCAAAATAGTATTTTAAATAGTATATATTGCACAGCTTTACCATAAATCGTAAAAATACATATTATCATCAAAATCATCATTTTAAATCATATAATATCATTTAACACGTGTTATGATCCTTCGGGACGCTGCCAAGAGTTTACGTATTTTCCTAAGTGTAAAATTACCGTTTTGCCCCTGGACGTAAAAATTCTTGAATTTATCTTTTTCTCACTTTATATGACATGAGATTATTCTAAATAATTATTTAAGTTTAAATATAATTTTTCATGATTTTATTATGCTTAACTAGGCTTTTCTGTTAATTCTTTAATTAACCTTTTGTGCGGCGATAAAATCTCGGATAAATCCAAAACTCAATATTTTGACCCCAAATTTTGAACTTAACATTTCTATTATTTATTCTACTCTTGTAACTCATGAACCACACCCGTGGACCCATGGTTCCAATTTTTCCTTATTAAATTCAAAATATGACCCTTAACCGATCAACCCGAGCCATCTCCCAATTTACTCGAGCCACGCCTGAGCGACCTCAACCAAACCCTAGCCAACCCACCTAGGCACCCTATTGACCAAGCCCAGCTCAAATAACCTAGCCCTAGCTCGCTCAATCACTCATGGAACCCAACTACAGAACCTGCACTCATGGAGATTCTCGCCCAAGGTCTCCTAGTGGCACAAGGACTCTCCTTGCCGAGCCACCACCGAGCCCACATGACCCTAACCATCCCTGGACCACGCCCAAACCCAGCCCAAACCAGACCAATCCTTTGAACAGCTCTTAGAACCACGTTAAAGCTTCTGCACGTTGGACCCGAGTGCATGCTTCTGTGCGTGTGTTGGTGTCCTAGTTGCCTTAGGACTCATCAAGCCATCTAACCACTGACCACCCATGACCCTTACTAACCCTAGACTAGTCCCAGACCCGAGCCACCTCCAGCCCGAGCTCCTTAGCCACGCACGAGCCATCAGACGAAGACAGCTGCCTGCGTGCTCAGAGTTCACTCATGCTTCCTCGCTTTGCTCGAGCCACCTCGAACTCGGCCATTCCAGCCCCTGGCCCGACCCCTACCCATCACTCTAGGACCCTGATGGACCTACCTAGCTCACCCAAGCCACAGCAGCGTGCCCCCTAGCCGCTGCTGCACATAGCCGAGCGTGGGGGAGAGTCCCACTTCATGTTGATTCTTCCCCCAGCCCATGGCTCGAGCCCTAGCCCTCCTATGACCCTACCTAGCCTTCAAACCTGACCTTGGCCAAGCCCCCAACCAGCCCTGGCCAGCCCCATGACCCCATGAAAAATCACCGAGACCCTTGAATTTTGCACAACCCATAAATCCTACTGTTCTTCGTTGCTCTGTCCCACGGTTGTCCAGCTTTTGTCACCCTTAATTTTATCATGTTTTGGATATAAATATTTCATTATTTATCATTTATTTGCAACGTGTCCATCGGATTCAAAAACTTTTTCAAAACAAGCGCGGAATCGTTAAAAATTTGAAAATAAGTAACGTACCGTAAAATAATCGAACCCCACTATTTTTCATGCAGAATCGATTAACACACACATATTATGATTTGTATGATGTTTAAAAGGGTTTAGGAAACGTGCCTTTGCGTTTATAACGCTCGAATTTTCAATCGCCGGCGAGGAAGGACGAACGGGCGACGAAGAACACAAGCTTTTCTTCCTCCTATTTTTTCGAATTCAAGGACCTAGATAGCATATTTATAATTTAATTTGCAAGTTAAATGAGATTTGATTTTGGGCTTGCAACCTAAGGGTAATTGGGCCTACTTAAATTAATTAATTTAGGCCCAATAGCACTTAATTAAAACATAAAAGTTTATAAAATTGGTTTCCATAAAATATTATTTTTGATCTTTTAAAACTCTTTGTTTGCCCAAAACCGGCTTCCCGAGAAAAATCGAGCTCGACCCATAAAATAATTCGAACTCTAACAATTTTAGAAAAACTAAATCATTTTTAATCATATTAGGAAACCTTGCCATTATTTAAATAAAAACTATATTCTTGTCTTGATCGTCCTCGGTCTCCTTTCCCCTGCCTATTATCAAATATTCAGGTAAAATCCTTAATTTCATGAAACCATGTCATATAATCATTTAATCATGCAGTCATATGTTTAATCATATAATAAACATCATGCTAGCATTTAATATCAATTAAAATAATTTTTGCATGCATGCGGTTTACGTGGATTGATTTTTCGGACGTTACACAATGACTCTCTTAGTCGGCTCTGATAATCGTTTCTTAGCCCCATACTCTTGCATAACCAACTCAGTCATCTCAGCCCTCGTCACTACATCCTCAAATGATACTGTATTATTTGATTGGACACGATCAAATAGCTTTAACTTCAACCCTCTTAAGAAATGCCTCATCTTAGCATGAACATTCGTAGCAACATGCGGCACATATTTCAACAATGCAGAATATCAAGTCTCATACTCTGCAACAGACTTACTACCCTATCTCAAATCCTCGAATTCTCTTTCTTTCTTTTGTCTGCTGCTATAGAAAAATTATCAAGAAAACAAGATCGGAACACATCCCATTCAACAGTACGGCCTCAGGCTCTCAATCCAGTTTCAGTTGTATGCCACCACAAAAGTATATTCCTCAAAAGCTGAAATGTAGCCAATCATAACCAAGCAGACCTAGCACATAGAACAATCACAAATATCTGCTCTATCCTCTCAATCCACTCCTCTACTCGCTCGCCATTCTTAGAGATATCAAATCTCGGCGGAAGACAACTAATAAATTGTGCCAAAGTCAACTCACCAGGCAATAAAGGCTGATCTGCAGGTGCCTGTCCCATATGAGGAGATGGCAATGGATTCATCTGCACAATCCCACTGTCAACCTCGTCTGTTTTCTTGTGTGGATGTACCTGTTCTCTAGATGCCATCACTAGAAATCAAATTTTTAATCATAATATTTAACAATTACAAACTTGTCATCATCACACCTTTCCCACCAAAGCACACACAACTAAAGAACAATCAATCATACCAAGAAATCATCAAGAACAAGTCAAATGCATAGACACATGCAGATAATATCGCCATCCAACACCCTCATCACAAACCCAAACCCTAACCATCCCAGAAATCTAACTGAAGGATCGTGTGTGCTAGTGCCTTCGAAGGCATTTCGCACACAATAGTCTTCAATGTGCTTCAATAGCTCGTGTTCTAAGAATATTAACACGTTGAATTAAATCGAGTTTGGTTTTAAACCAAGTGAAAGAAACTCGAAGTAATCCTTCGTAAAGAAAACTGAAATGTTCGAAAATATTTTAACTTATGTAAACTAAATAACCGAAAGAACACAAATTACTTTTTGCATTCTTTTATTTCAGTTATGGTGACAACTGAACACACCAACACTCGAACTGATCGAAACAGTTTTAAAACGATAGTTATTCAGTTAAGTACACAAGATATGTTTATGGATGTTCGGAGACTTCAACTGCTCCTACATCACCCCTTCTATCTCCACGGGTAGGATCCACTAGAAGACTTTGATTTATACAATAACTTGTACAAACCCACTCAGCTAGGATTTACACTACTGCCTAAACTGAACTCCTAGCTATGACTGAAGGCGGCACCTTCCAACCAACACTTCTTTAACGTCTATGTGTCAAAAACTACATACACAAATTTAAATTCTTTGTGCAAGACTGCATATTAGTGGTGGTGTGTGTGTGTGTGTGAACTGATCTCTGAAAACTACCCGAAAGTAATCTCATGCACTGAGGGAAATATGCTTCTAATCTAAAGCTGATAACACGTTCAAGTGTTCCCTCGACTGGGCTAAATGCTTCTTTCTCAAGCTAATATAACTTTGAAGCTTACCCTTTTCTTTTCTCTCTTGTATTGTATATGTTGTTATTTGAGTCTTCACCGATCTTCTCTTTATATAGGCGGGAAAAGCTGATCGTACAGCGAGACATATTTATGGTATCCGTTGCATTTGAATCGGCTTCTTGGACTTTGTGTCTCGTCTTTTTGACTGCCTTCTTAAGCATTTTGTCTTTAATGCTCTGATGCAACGTCCATTATTGTCCTTTGAATGGATAATGGCTTTGTAGCTTCTCACACAGCTGGAATCCACTTGAAAGAGTTTATCTTCATCCATAACTGAAAGATTCTAACTGATGCTTCGAACTGGTCAGTTGAACTGATATTTCAGTTGGGTTGGTGAAATCAGTTGACTCGTCAGTAGAACTGATTTCACACTCGTTCAGTTGGACTGATCAGCTGGGTTTCTTCATCAGTTGAACACTCCTTTGGCTGGCCAGGCTTCTGAGGTTTTCCTGCTGAATCACCTATCAACTGGACAATCAGCTGCGCTGCTCAATTGACGTAACCAGTTAAACTGATTCATTTTGTGCGATCAATTGGGTCTTCAGTTTTGCGATGTAAACATCTCGTGAGTGATCCTAGATGCTGCACACTAAGGTAGATCATTAGCAACACAATTAACAAGTTTTGTTATCATCAAAATCAATATTGCGGACTTGAAAAGTTCCAACAATCTCCCCATTTTTTATGGTTACAAAACATGAGACGTTAAGCGCAATATATTCAGTTTAAGAGTTAGTATATTCAAATTGTCGAAAGCTCCCCCTTAACAACTGAATCAAAGAAATTTTCAATACAAAAAAATATCCCGTTTTAAAACTGAGTAGAAAGGAAAGGAGAATTTAAAACAGTATTTATCAGTTGACTGAGAGAGTAACTAGATTTTAATACAAATTTTCAGTTAAAAGAAACGCTCCCCCTTAGGGACTGAATAAAAGCCCGTATTTGAGAAATATTTAATTAGTCATTTAATCATTCAAGCATCATAGGCAAGATAACTGAGAATATCTATTCAATCACAATGAGACATAACTTAATAATCATGATGTTTTATTTAAATAAACTTCTCTGTATTTACATATGAATACATACATCAGTTGAGAAAGGAAAAACTGCTACAACAATAGCATATTTTAAACAACATCATATATCTGTTGGTTTCTGTGACAGAACTGGATATACCATCAGCTAGTTGTCTTGACAGCTTGAACTGCTGCATCAGTTGTGAGTTCAATTTGCTAGAGAAACGAGTAAAACTGCTTTGAACTTGTACTCTGTGCTTACCCAACTGGTCGAGCAGACTCTGACTAGACTCACATGGAGTTCAGCTGGTGATTAAATCAACCAACATCCCAACATATATGAGTTTCGTCTGAAGAACAATTGACTTGGTAGGTTTGCAACTGATTTCTTGTTCATTGATCAATTCAGCTGTTCATCTTTGCAGATGTTCCTCAGTCCCCTGCAAGCTGATTAAAAGCTCCGAAGTTAGGAAATTGGAGAAGTGGCCATAACGAAAATTGCAGGACAAAATCCTCTCAACTCTTTACTAAGGAGAGACATATAAATATTTTCAAAAAGTTTTGAAAATAATTTGAAATACATTTAAATAGCTTTTAACACTATTTTTAAGTAAATTTTAAAATACAGTTTTCTTCAAATTTTCTTCTTAGAACAACCTGCTCTAATACCAATTGAAAGATTGTGTGTGCTAGTGCCTTCGAAGGCATTTCGCACACAACAGTCTTCAATGAGCTTTAATAGCTCATGTTCTAAGAATATTAACACCGATGAATTAAATCGAGTTTGGTTTTAAACCAAGCGGAAGAAACTCGAAGTAATCCTTTGTGAATAAAACTGAAATGTTAGAAAATATTTTAACTTATGTAAACTGACTAACCGAAAGAACATGGATTAGTTTTTGAATTCTTGTATTTTAGTTATGGTGACAACTGAACACACGAACACTCCAACTGAACGAAACAGTTTTAAAATGATAGTTAATCAGTTAAGTACACAAGATGTGTTTATGGATGTTCGGAGACTTCAAATGCTCCTACGTCACCTCTTCTACTTCCACGGGTAGGATCCACTAGAAGACTTTGATTTTTACAACACCTTGTACAAACCCACTCAGCTAGGAATTACACTACGGCCTAAACTGAACTCCTAGCTACAACTGAAGGCGGCACCTTCCAGCCAACACTTCTTTAACGTCTTTGAGTCAAAGACTACATACACAAGTTTAACGTCTTTGTGCAAGACTGTATTTGAGTGGTGGTGTGTGTGTGTGTGAGAACTGATCTCTAAAAATTACCCGAAATTGTGCTCATGCACTGATGGAAATATGCTTCTAATCTAAAGCTGATAACACGTTTAAGTGTTCCCTCGACTAGGCTGAATGCTTCTTTCTTAAAATGATATAACTTTGAAGCATGCCATTTTCTTTCTCTCTTGTATTGTGTATGTTGTTATTTGAGTCTTCACCGATCTTTTCTTTATATAGGCGGGAAAAGCTGATCGTACAGTGAGACTCATTTATTGTATCCGTTGCATTTGAATCGGCTTCTTGTACTTTGTGTCTCGTCTTTTTTACTACCTTTCAGAAGCGTTTTGTCTTTAATGCTCTGATGCAACGTCCATTATTGTCCTTGGACTGGATAATGGCTTTGTACCTTCTCGCACAGCTGGAATCCACTTGAAAGAGTTTATCTTCATCCATAACTGAAAGATTCTAACTGATGCTTCGAACTGGTCAGTTGAACTGATCTTTTAGTTGGCCTGGTGAAATCAGTTGACTCGTCAGTCGAACTGATTTCACACTCGTTCAGTTGGACTGATCAGCTGGGTTTCTTCTTCAGTTGAACACTCCTTCGGCTGGCCAGGCTTTGGAGGTTTTCCTGCTGAATCACCTATCAACTGGACAATCATCTGCACTGCTCAATTGATGTAACCAGTTAGACTGATTCATTTTGTGCGATCAGTTGGGTCTTCAGTTTTGCGATGTAAACATCTCGTGAGTGATCCTAGATGCTGCACACTAAGGTAAATCATTAGTAACACAATTAACAAGTTTTGTTATCATCAAAATCAAGATTGCGAACTTGAAAAGTTCCAACACTAACATATGCTCTGATACCACCAAGTGTGGCACCCCATACCTCGCCACATAATCATACAACATGTGACGTCATATGCATAAAAATTTTGTTTTCACCGACGTAATACTAATGCATATAAGACAAATAGTGCAATCATCACACTATCTACATCAGGGTAGCAGAAACAGTATAATAAATAAACAAATATAACTTAAAAAAACGATGAACTATACTGTGTCTATCTGTTGGAAACTAGATTCCGGAGTTTGACAAAACATAAATCAATCGATTAACAAAATATGAATCAACTGATACACGCAAGCAAATTCGGCAACTGAACTTATCAACTGATGTCAGTTGATACAATGATACAAAGTAAACTGATCAGTTAAAAACATTCAGCCGAATGTCTTAAAGTCTCTCAACTGAAGATGTCTCGGGAAAGAACAAAGAAGACATAACAGAGCACAAGAACGCCGCACAACAACCAAGACTACTTAAGACAATGCATTCCGGACAAAGCAATTAAGACGCCGAACTAAAATCATTGAAGAGAACATTGCCCAAGGAATGATGAAGTGGCAGTCAATGGATACTAGAATTCAAATGCATATCAAAGTTACCGTTGAAAGAGAAGTATAAATATGACTGAAGAGCAGCAGAAGAAGTAGAGACGATCACTCAATCTTAATCTTGCTGTTACTCTGTCAAAATCTCAGCTCACTTTCATTTGAATTGCTCGTAGCAATCAAGGCTACAATCTGAGCTTGTTAGCACTCTCTAAAAGTTGTTAGATTCAAATTTGCTAATATCAGTTACGCACTGACAATATTGTGTAGAACTAAGAGTTTCAGTTTTGGCAGTTGTAAGTCCAAACTGAAGTGGGTCTGTACAAGTGTTGTACTTGATCAAAGTTTTTTAGTGAATATCCAATCCTTGTGTTAGAAGGGGTGACGTAGGAGTAATTAAATTCTCCGAACATCCAGAAACAACTCTTGCATATTTCTTTCAGTTTCGTATTCTATCTTTCAGTCAGTTACTTTCCGCAACTACTCTAGTTTAACTGATTGTTATTGACCAACAAGATTTTGAGATTTAGTTTGTCACTAAACTGAACTCAAATATTGTTAAAGAACAATTTTAAGTGTAACTGTTTATTCAACCCCCCCTTCTAAACACTCTTGTTACGACAACCGATCCTATTAAGTGGTATCAAAGCAGTTGAATCTTGTTTTTGAATACTTCTGATCTATAAATCTGCTAGCATGACTTCGTTCAATAAAATTCCTATGTTCTCAAGAGAAGATTTCGATGACTGGAAAATCAGAATGCATGCTCACTTAGCTGCACAAGATGATGACATGTGGTATGTCATAACAGACGGACCCATGAAGATTCTAAAAGCAAACACAGCAATTGCCATAACTGAAGGGGCACCACAGAGAATTCAAAATCTCAGAGAAGAGTGGACAACTGAGGACAAAAGAAAATCCAATCTTGACAATGTGGCCAAAGATACTCTGTACAAAACACTGGACAAAGCAACATTCAACAAAATAAAGATGTGCAAAACAGCAAAAGAAATTTGGGAAAAGTTGATTCAGTTATATGAAGGAAATGACTAAACAAAAGAAAATAAACTCTCTGTTGCTGTTCAGAAATTTGACAATATCAAAATGAAGGTTGGAGAATCAATGAATGAGTATGATGAAAGGGTGAGCAGTATTGTAAATGAATTAAATGCACTCGGAAAGGTGTATACCAACAAAGAGGTTGCACTAAAAGTGATGAGAGGTCTTCCAAAGGAATGGGATGTCAAAACTATGGCTATGAGAGAATCTAAAGACTTGAACCGAATCGAACTTCATGAACTATTTGCTGATTTAAAAGCTTATGAATTTGAATTGCAGAACAGAGAAGGAGAACCATCTACTCCTACAACTACAACTGATTTAGCAGCTGTCAGAACTGAACCAACTAGTTCAGCCGAGAAATCTGCTGATCAGTTAAGCAATGATGCTATGTCATTATTCATCAAAAAGTTTGGGAGGTTCATGAGAAAGAACCAAGGAAACTTTCAGAAGCAATACCAGAGAAATAATTCCAAAGAAGAAACAAATGCTTGCTACAATTGTGGCAAAATAGGTCATTACATTGCTGACTGTCCTAAACCTAAAAAGGACAGTCAAGGATCAACTGACAGAAGAAAGAAACCATATGAGCATAAGAGATGACCCAGAGATGATAAGAAAACCTACAGAAAGAAACACGAAGTTCTATTAGCTGAAGAGAACAAATCCAAATGGGCAGCAACTGATAGTGACGAATCAGAACCAGAAAGCTCATATAGCTCAAGTGATGAAGAAGAAGTCAAATGTCTAATGGCAAATGATACTGAAGCAGAATCTACAAGTCAACAGGTATTTGATTTTAGTTCAACTGATTTTACACGAGAAGAACTCATTTTAACATTGCATGAAATGGTAAATGAGTACCAGAAACTTGCATCATCATTTGAGGAAATAAAGTCAAAGCAAAATGATCCCATGGACAACAAAACCAAAACTGATGAATCAGTTGATGGGTTGAGTCTAAAAAGGGAAATTGCTGAGCTAAAAGCATAGAGAAAGAAAGATCAGTCACTGATCCAGAAATTGATCCTTGAAAATTCAAAACAGACTGAACTCATTCAATCTTGGAATAAGTCGTCTACTGCATTGAATGAGATGCATAATTCACAAAAATCAGTTTCTGATAAAACTGGTTTAGGGTTTAGTAATCAAGGAGAAACGTTTTCAAATGATACTCAACCAAAGCTGACAATGAACAAAGGGAAGCACATTCAATTTGTCAGATCAACAGTAGAACAAGAGAAATTTGAGCCCAGCAAACTGAATGAAAAACCTATTGAGAATATGTATAAGGCCAGAAGACATGGAGTTGGTTACAGTCCATAAATCTCTACTGACTCAGAAAGTCATTCATCAAAAAGATTTAGCAAGAATTATTCAAATTATTATAACTGCAAACCAGTCCAGAAAATATACAGACTAAACAATCAGTTGAACCAAGCTAAAATACATACTGTATCATCTGTACACTATTCACCAAGCAAACAAAAACCGAGAAAAACCATTTGGAACATAGCTACTGGAAAGTCAGTTAGACTAATCCAAGTATGGGTTCCAAAGGGACTAATAAGCTTTGGACCCAAATAGATATGGGTACCAAATCATATTATGTGTGTGTTTGCAGGTAATAGGTACAAATAAAAATTCAATATGGTATTTGGACAGCGGTTGCTCACGACATATGATAGGAGATGCAAGTATGCTATCTCAACTGACCAAATATAGTGGTCCAAACATCAGTTTCGGAGATAATTCCAAAGGTAAAACCGTGGGTAAGGGTAAGCTTATCCATGGTAAATTTACTATTAAACATGTTTTATTAGTAGAAAATCTGAAGTATAACTTGATTAGCATAAGTCAGTTATGCGACAATGGATTCTCGGTACAATTTGATAAAAACTCATGCTCAGTGAAAACATCAACTGATGAAATCATACTAACTGGTAAACGATGTGGAAACACATATAAATTCAGTTGGAATGAACAGCCTCATGCACCAGTATGCTTTATTGCTTCAAAATCATCTCAAAACTGGTTATGACATAAAAGGTTAAATCATTTAAACTTTAAATCCATTGCTTATCTGAGTAAACATGAACTTGTAACTGGTTTGCCCAAAATAAATTTTTCAAAAGAAAAACTTTGCTCAGCATGTCAGTATGGAAAACAAGTACGATCTTCTTTAAAAAACAAGGGCTGTAAATCTTCATCCCGATGCTTAGAACTATTGCACATGGATCTCTTCGGTCCAATACCAATCATGAGCTTAGGGGGAATGAATACACCTTGGTGGTCGTAGATGATTTTTCAAGATTTACTTGGGTTATATTTCTCAAATCCAAAGACCATACGGCTGCACAACTGATTAAACTCTTCAAAAGACTTTTAAAAGAAAAATCAGTTTGGATTGATCGAATCAGATCTGATCGAGGAACTAAATTCATCAATCAAACACTTTCAAGTTTTCTAGAAAATGCTGGAATCAAGCATGAGCTCTCAGCAGCAAGAACTCCTCAGCAAAACGGTGTAGCTAAGAGAAGAAATCAGACCCTTAAAGAAGCTGCTAGAACAATGCTTGCTGATTCTGGCATTTCTCAAAAATTTTGGGCAGAGGCAGTAAACATTGCATGTTATACTCAGAACAGATCAATGATTAATAAGAATCATATGAAAACACCATATGAGATCTGGCATGGAAGAAAAAGTATAATCACTTATTTCAAAATATTCGGCTGTAGATGCTTTATTCATGATAATGGTAAAAATTACTTAAAAGCATTTGATGCCAAATCTGCAGAAGAAATATTCCTTGGATATTCATCAGTTAGTATAGCTTATAGATTCTTTAATAAGAAAACTTTAAATGTTGAAGAATCTGCGCATGTTGATTTTGATGAAACTGTACTAACCGATAAGCCAACTGATCAAGTTGAGCTAGCTGATGGATTTACAGATATCAGTTTGGAAGATGATGACAAAGATGAAAGTCATAACAATCAAGACATCTTTCAAACACCAGAACCAGAGATATTGGATCAATTAAATGAGCAGGAAGTCAATGCTGACAATCAGTTATTAAAGAAAACTGATAACATTCAAATACCAGCTGACGAAGCATCAACTGAAGCAGAAAATTGCATTCAGTTACCAACTCAAGAAGTTGCTGATGCAACAAATGCAGAGTACAGATGGGAAAAATAACATCCACCACAACTGGTAATAGGAAATCCATCTGATCCAGTAAGAACTCGCAATCAAATATTAAATTTATTTATTTATTCATTCAGCCTTTGTTTCACAACTGGAACCAAAGAAAACTGATAAAGCTCTTGCTGATCCTAACTGGGTAAATGCTATGCAAGAAGAGCTGAATCAGTTCACTCACAATAACGTCTGGAACTTAGTTCCAAGACAAACTTCAAAAACCATTATAGGTACAAAATGGGTGTACATGAATAAACTAAACGAGGACGGTTCAGTTATACGCAACAAAGCAAGACTAGTAGCACAAGGATATATGCAAGAAGAAGAAATTGACTACGATGAGACGTATGATCCAGTTGCAAGATTGGAAGCAATCAGAATATTTCTTGCTTATGCATCTCACAAAAACTTCAAAGTTTACCAGATGGATGTGAAGAGTGCATTCCTAAATGGTCAGTTACAAGAAGAAGTATATGTCGAACAACCTCCAGGTTTTGTAAACCACAAACTTCCTGATCATGTATACTATTTGAACGAAGCATTATATGGTCTTAAACAAGCTCCCAGGGCTTGGTACGAAACTCTTTCAAAATTCCTAACTGATCATGACTTTACAGTCGGATCAGTCGATAAGACCTTGTTTAAATTTACTAAAAATAATCATATTCTACTAGTTCTAATTTATGTTGATGATATAATTTTTGGGTCAACTAACCCCAAATTGTGCGAAAAGTTTGCTAAGTTAATGCAGGATAAGTTTGAAATGAGCATGATGGGTGAACTGACATTATTTCTTGGACTGCAAGTGAAGCAACTGGAAACTGGTATATTCATTAGTCAAACAAAATATACAAAGGAGTTGCTAAAGAAATTTGGTATGGAATCATGTTCAGCTGCAACAACTCCCATGAGCTCATCAGTTAAACTAGACACTGACGAAGGGGGAATATCAGTGGAGGCGACATTATATAGAGGGTTAATAGGTTCATTGTTATACCTAACAGCCAGTCGTCCTGATATTGTTTTTGCTGTCTGTATGTGTGCCAGATTTTAAGCAAACCCTAAGCAATCATATTTCTCAGCTGCTAAAAGAATTCTGAGATATCTTAAGGACACGCAAAATGTTGGGCTATGGTATTCCAAAGACTCCACCTTCAATTTAGTTGGATACTCAGATGCAGATTATGCAGGATGTAAGCTTGATGGCAAAAGTACAAGTGGATCTTGTCAGTTCTTAGGAGAAAGACTGATCTCTTGGTTCAGCAAAAAGCAGACATCCATAGCTACCTCAACAACTGAAGCAGAATATCTTCCTGCTGGTAGCTGTTGTGCACAACTGATCTGGATTCAGCAACAACTGAAGGATTATGGAGTAACATCAACTGAATCGCCCATATTTTGTGATAATACCAGCACAATTGCCATCACTTACAATCCAGTTCTTCACTCAAAGACCAAGCATATAGATGTCAGGCATCACTTCATCAGGGATCATGCGTTAAAGAAGGATATTCGACTAGAATATATTTCAACTGAACAGCAAGCAGCTGACATCTTCACAAAAACATTACCCGAGGCTAAGTTTTCTTATTTTCGAAATATTCTTGGTTTAATTGATTTATCTTAGAAATTATTATTAAGATTGCTTCACTAACAGAATTATACGAAGAAAATAAGAACACAACAAATTGAAAATAACACTTCATTAAGAATATCAACGTTCCCATTTTACAGAATATATCATGGAATCAACTGAATCTAGCCACGCCCTAACCCAATCATTTAACTCATAAATTCGAACTCTAGCAAATGCCCTAGATTTAGAAATCTTATCAACAACATGCCACTCCTTCCATAGCATCGCCTCCAAAAGACATTTGTCTTCAACCAAATCCCTAACATGTCTAACTTCAAAACGTTCAAGGTATTTCAGTGCTCTTGCCTCCTGAGCACGAGTAGGAATAGCACCACTGTCACTCACCTTCTTCAACTCCTGAATCTTTTCCCATGTTGACATCACCTTCTGAAAGACATATATATCCATCTTTCTCTTGATATTTGTTAAACGAGGGGTTGACTGCTCAGTAACATGAACATGAGTGCTGCTGCATGCATCAGAATCAGACATATTGAAATATTTTTGAACTGATATTGCATCACATTTTTATCACTATCATCTTATTTATAGGAAAATGACGTTGGAAAAGCTGAAGAGTCTCAAGACAATTAATGCGTCTTTCACATTTACCAAGGACTTTAAGTTGTCAGTTGTTCATTGTCAACTGACATCAGTTTGAATTCTGTTAATAATTGTTTAAATAGTCCCAGTTCATGATCAACATATGACAATTAGTTTCTCATCAGTTTATGTCAATACTGATGAAATATATGATTTGCAGAAAAACAGAGTTAAAATCAGATAAATATTTCATTACTTATAAATATTGGTCTGGATTACATCATCATACTTCTTCTCCACAACAATTATCCAAAATTTCAGCCAAACGATTAAGAAGAAGGAGCAGTCATGAGAAAGCTGTGAGAATGAGATATGCGCCTCAGGATCTTCAATTCCTTGCGGAGCATCAGCTGATACATGTGACCATCCTTGAAGACGTCCACCCACACAGCAATATTCAAGTGCTCTCGCACTTGATTCATTTCTGCCACCAATTCAGGAGTGGTGGCCTCCCCAGAGTTATATAAGAGCTCAAGCTCCAGCAATCGCTCCCAGTAATGCAGACTTTCATAGAAGACTTCGTCTTCTATCTCAGCCTTCCTGGACTCCACAGAAAAGGAAGAAAAACTTGAGTCACCCGTATCAGACATTTTTGAATATTTTGGATGATATGTCTAAAACTAATTGAGTCATTTCTATTTATAGGAGAATATCAAGAAAGCTGAAGAGACGTCAACGGTTCAGCAAGACCAATAACTTCTCTGACTCTTAAAATTATTTTTGTAGCACTACTTTAATTATGCACCAATCTAGGGGGAATGTCAGTTTTTAAAGAAGTTAACTGAGAAGACAATCGTTTGTGAATTCTCAACTGATTTGAATCAGTTTCCCAACTGATTGTTCAGTTTGAAAATTATACAAATCTTCTCACATAAGTTAACCAATTAAAAACTTATTATATTCCAAATCAAGTGACGTGACTAAATTCTTATGACGTGGCTTATTTTAAAACCGCTCATTATTATATACACACGATTACAGCACACGTGCACACGTTTTTATTCAAAATTTTTCCCGGGCTGACACGTGTCCAGAATATGAATAGTCACAAACAAAACCATTTTGCCCGCTTCACTTCAGTTCCATTCTTCACAATTACAATCAGTTTCTAAGAGTATACAAATTTCGGAACTTATTCTCTTCAATTTGCAGATCACTACACTTTTCGAAATGGCAAACCAGATCCCAGCCTATATTTTAAATGCGATGGTCATCGATTTTAACTCGGTTCTATCAATTCAAGAAACAGACATTAAGAATGTATTTCTAAAGCTTGATTCAACAGGTCTCAGGATGTTCTTAGGACAATCTTCTCAGAAGATATATCTCAAGGAGGTCAATGAATTCTATCGGAAGGGATTTATCACTGCTAATGACACTATCTCTGTGACTATCAATGATCAGTTGCTACTCCTTTCTGAAGAAGCTTTCGGAGAAATCTTTTCTTTGCCAACTGATGGTTATGTCAACTTTTCTGAAGTAAAAACTCAAGACATTGAAGAAATGCAGTCTCGATTATCTGCTGAAGGACGGAAAATCAAGGTTTCCGATCCAAAGAAGGAACTGAAACCAGAAATTCAGTTGTTAGCTGATATCGTGGCAAAGGGAATATTAGCAAAAGCCGGTTCTTATGCTGCTCTTACACTCGAAAAATTCCAGGTAATGACCATAATCATGGGGGAAAAGAAAGCAAATTGGAGATATATTCTTTTTAACATCTTGAAGAATATGCTCAAGTCATCCAAACAGTCATGTGGCTTTGCCATTCAAATCAGTTATCTGTTAAAACTGAAGGGTTTAGTAGCTGAAAATAGTGAAACATCATCAAAATTCAAGGTATTTACTGCCAAAAACACCTTGCAATCAAAAACCAAACTAGAAGTTGGGCCATCACCAGTCAAAAAGGCCAAAACAGCAAAAAGGAAACTGATTCTCAGTGAATCAGATTCAGAGAAAACTCCTTCCCCTAGGCTTGTCAAGAGACCAAGGACTAAAAGAACAAAACCACTAACAACATTGGAAGTTATTCAATCAGCCGCTGAACATCCCATTCAAGCTATCCCTTTGCAAGTAATCTCACCTGATGATTTAGTTACCAAAGCAAAGACACCAGCTAAGGTAAGAGCTCCCTTGACGCTTGTAAATCACCCTACCATCTTGCCTAGAGCCAGATCTAAAGGCATAATATTAAGGGAACCAGTGCCATCTACACACTCTAGAATGGATCTTCCTCACACTCTCTCAACTGACAAAGGAAAAGGCAAGCTGGTTGAAGAACCCCGGCCATCCAATGTCATTCAAACACACATTGACCTAGTTTTGGAACAGGTCAATGCATTTGCCACATCACAATCAAAATCTTTTGATTGTTGGAAAAGCTTCAGAACAGAAATCTTTGCCAAAGAACTGAAGCATAAATCTCAACCGAAAAAGTTTATCAAGCTAGAAGCGATTGTGATGAAAGTAGTCAAAGCTGCTACAATTCCACATGCATTAGAAAGGCAGAAATATTTCTTTGATCAGATTCGCGTCAGAAAGCTAGCAAGAATGGTAGCAAAACTGAAGTCCAACTACAATCCCTCAAGTCCAACTGCATACAATGATTGAGCTGTGTTCACTCAACTGGACACAGATCTTAGTAGTCTGCTGAGGGAAATCAGATTTTGGGAAGAAGATCATGAACTAGTTCTTCATGACAATCCACTCAACTCAAATACTGAAAAAAATTTATCTTCCTCTCCACAAAATGAACCATCTCCACAATAGGCAACTGAAAAGCCAGTTCAGGGAATACCTCAATCCTCTCATACAGAACATCAGCTATATTCTGAAGCAGAACTATCCTTGGAAAACATTGATGAAATCATTCAAGCTGTTGCCTTGGAAGCTCAGCTAGGGGAAATACAGTACGACTCAGTTACCCATTCAGCTGAACAACCAGAGCAAGACATTAAGATATCATCTGAAGCACCAGCTGAGTCACTTATTGCTGAAAAATTTATACCTGCTCAAACTGAAGATCAAACTGAAGTGCCAAACCAAACTTCAGAAAAAGAAATAACTGAATCGGAAAAAGCTCAAACTGAAGCACCAGTTCAGTCAGAAAGTTCTGCTGAACAAGTTATTCAAACTGATGAACAAGCAAAATCCTCAGAACAAGAAACTGCTGAACATGTAGAAGATCAGTTGCTCACTGAATCAAAGGAGCAAGAACAAAGTTCAGTTAACTCTCTACAGGAAGCTCCTATGGATGAACCATCCATCTCCATCATTCAGCCAAATAGTCAAATCCTTGATCAAAACCAACCATCATCATCTCAAATTCAAGAAAACATTCCAGCTCAGCCTATGACTGGAACAATGGAAACTGATCAAGCATTAGTACTTTTTGAACAAACATCGAAGCATTCAGAAACGCCCAACCAGCGACCTCCAATTCAATCCACAGAAATGGATGTTGTTCTTGAAGAAATTCAGAACATACAGTACAACATGCAGCAGATGCTAGCTGAAATCAAGAAAATTCAATTCGAACAGCTGTCGCATACTGTCAAATTAGATTCTTCGATTGAATTTGACTCAGCAAAACTAAATGCTCTTCAAGCCAACATGGACTCTCTTAGCAGAACTGTTCATGAAATAAAGAAGGGGCTAATTAGCTCACTCTGTACAACTCAGGATGTAATCAGTCAGAGAGTTGAGCGACTGGAAACCACTGTTTCAAATCAAATAGATTTGATACAGACCTCCCTCACAACTGTTGCCTCAAGTATCTCTGCAGATGTAAAACTTCTATCCATTGACGTTCGAAAGTTATCAGACAAAATGGCGATGTTTGACAAAAAGGGTGAAGGACATCAGCTGAAGAAGAATTAATCAGATTAGTTATATTCTCAGATTTTATGTTATCTACAAGGAATCCAGATATTATATTCTCAGATTTTATGTTATCTACAAGGAACCCAGTTATTTTATGATTCAGTTGCGTAATCTACAAAGAGCTCAGATATTCAATCTTAAATCACTGGGTTTTGTCAAACACCATAAAGGAGGAAATTGTTGGAAACTAGATTCTGGAGTTTGACAAAACATAAATCAATCGAATAACAAAATATGAATCAACTGATACGCGCAAGCAAATTCGGCAACTGAACTTATCAACTGATGTCAGTTGATACAATGATACAAAGTAAACTGATCAGTTTAAAACATTCATCCGAATGTCTTAAAGTCTCTCAACTGAAGATGTCTCGGGAAAGAACAAATAAGACATAATAGAGCACAAGAACGCCGCACAACAACCAAGACTACTTAAGACAACGCATTCCGGACAAAGCAATTAAGACGTCGAACTACAATCATTGAAGAGAACATTGCCCAAGGAATGATGAAGTGGCAATCAACGGATACTAGAATTCAAATGCATATCAAAGTTACCGTTGAAAGAGAAGTATAAATATGACTGAAGAACAGCAGAAGAAGTAGAGACGATCACTCAATCTTAATCTTGCTGTTACTCTGTCAAAATCTCAGCTCACTTTCATTTGAATTACTCGTAGCAATCAAGGCTACAATCTGAGCTTGTTAGCACTCTCTAAAAGTTTTTAGATTCAGTTGTACTAATATCAGTTACGCACTGAGAATATTGTGTAGAACTAAGAGTTTCAGTTTTGGCAGTTGTAAGTCCAAACTGAAGTGGGTCTGTACAAGTGTTGTACTTGATCAAAGTCTTTTATTGAATATCCTATCCTTGTGATAGAAGGGGTGACGTAGGAGTAATTAAATTCTCCGAAAATCCAGAAACAACTCTTGCATATTTCTTTCAGTTTCTTATTCTATCTTTCAGTCAGTTACTTTCCGCAACTACTCTAGTTTAACTGATTGTTATTGACCAACAAGATTCCGAGATTCAGTTTGTCACTAAACTGAACTCAAATATTGTTAAAGAACAATTTTAAGTGTAAGTGTTTATTCAACCCCCCCTTCTAAACATTCTTGATACGACAACCGATCCTATTACTATCCACTATCAACTACAGGACTTCTTTGACTATACATATCTAGTTTTTCACCTCTATCATGTCTCGCCATTAGTCCTGTAACCTGTCCAACTGAAAAAACCCCTAAATGGTACAACAATCATCATCGTAATACATAACAGTTGTATTAACAACAACATAAAATATAACTGAAGTGATAACAGAAATACTCCCTTTGATGTTTCTGGACAACCAGCCATCAACAACCTCAACAACATCACACTGCAACAATAACATCTACGATACGTCGCACCCCTACTCCGGTGACAGAAATATCGTAGAACGAACAACAACATCAACGATACGTCGCACCCCTACTCCGGTGACAGAAATATCGTAGAACGAACAACAACATCAACGATACGTCGCACCCCTACTCTGGTGACAAAAATATCGTAGAACGAACAACAACATCAACGATACGTCCCACCCCTACTCCTTCAACAGAAATATCGTCGAACGAACAACATCAACGATACGTATGCGAACAACGACAGCCAACATCATCAACCATAATAAACAACAACAAATATAATATCAAATACCCAATTCTAGTGATTTACTATCGTTCAACACAATAGTATTTATCAATAATAAAAAAATAACAACATATGCTCGTATGTCAACATGTACATGATAATCGAGTATATACAAAATCTGGCTATTTCTTTGATCCGGAGACTTGTGACATATCTAAATAATTCAACAACAATTATCAGATCATTATCACTGTATCAACACAGTCATAACAGCCTCAATATATAACATCAAATAGTGCAACAAAAATTTATTCAACAATTATTATTCCCGTGTATTTAATTCACAATACTAACATCAAATACACCCAAATAAATTAACTGCAAATAATAGGCTATTTTAAAACATCAGTTAAACTACGAAAAATTTATATTAACATGTAGCCTATAGTTCGTAGACTCTGAATATATAATCAGAATTAATGACAGCTGACAAACATCTGTCCAATCTTAATCCAACGATTAAAATCCTTAATTATAAGAAATTAGGAATAGTTCAAAATAATATCACTATAATCTTTTCTTCTTCATTAGAATCATACACTTTTTAGCAATCTTCGATATTAATTTAACAATTTATCGAATTTATTCTATAAATCGACGAATTTCAAAGATCGCCAAAACTATAAAATTTATACCTCAAATAGAAGACCTCATGTCAATGATGCCAGAACTGAAGTCGGTTCATCGATTGGATAAACTGATAAGTCGCACGATCAAAAAGAAAAATCAAAATTCTTATCTCTATCTGCTCTCACTTTTTTGTCAAAAACTTTCTGTGAATAAAATTTATTCTCGTATGGTTTCAATTTATCTTTTTTTAATATTATATTTATTATAGTAATAATATAATATAATATAATATATAACATTTAATATTTTAACACCGGTATATCCCTTAGGATCAACCAAACGATCAAATTTTTTAAAACTCAAAACATGAAACTTCTATATATTTGAGTTTTCTACATTATATACAAATTTCAAATAATTTGGACTTCATATGACCAAGATATGTCATATTTCATTCTTTAAAAATTATTAATTATTTAGTAATCTCAAATTACTAAATCAATAAATTGAGATATTTATTTCAGGCATTACAGTAAGTCTCGAAAAATTCACATCCAATCGTGTCAACATGATTTTCCACGAAACGCCAAAAATGCCTAACATGAAAAACTGGAAAACGTAAATATTTAACCATTGCTATGGAGTAAGTAATCAATAAAATATTTATAACATGAAAAAAAATGCATTTCATGGACATGCTGTTAAGCTGGTCTCAGGCAACATTCTAGCAGTTGGACTGATCAACCTTATGCACCAGTTTTTTTATTAACTTCTAAATATCCTAGAAACTGGTTGTGGTAAAAGAGGTTGAACCACCTAAACTTTAAATCTATTGCCTATCTGATTAACCATGATCTTGTAACTGGCTTGCCCAAAATAGATTTTTCAAAAGACAAAGTTTGTTCAGCATGTCAGTTTGGTAAGCAAGTAAGATCTTCATTCAAAAACAGAGGTTGTAAATCATCCTCCCGATGCTCAGAACTATTGCATGTGGATCTCTTTGGTCCAATATACGTCATGAGTTTAGGGGGAATGAAATACACCGTAGTAGTTGTGGATGATTTTTCCAGATTTACTTAGATTATATTTCTCAAATATAAAGACCAAACTGCTACACAACTGATTAAACTCTTTAAAAGATTATTTAATGAAAAATCAGTTGGGATTGATCGATTAAGGTCTGATCGAGGGACTGAATTCATCAATCAAAATCTTTCACAATTCTTAGAAAATGCTGGAATCAAGCATGAGCTCTCAGCAGCAAGAACCCCTCAGCAAAATGGTGTAGCTGAGAAAACAAATCGGACCATTAAAGAAGCTGCTAGAACAATGTTTGCTGATTCTGATATTTCTCAAAGATTTTGGGCAGAAGCAGTAAACACTGGATGTTACACTCAGAACAGATCATTGATTAATAAGAATCATGTGAAAACACCATATGAGATCTGGCATGGACGAAAAAGTGTGGTTTCCTACTTCAAAATATTCGGCTGCAGATGTTTTATTATCGATAATGTCAAAAATCAGTTAAAAGCTTTTGATGCTAAATATGCACATGGAATATTTCTTGGATATTCATCAGTTAGTAAAGCGTACAGAGTTTCTAATAAAATCATTTTAAATGTTGAAGAATCAATACATGTTGTATTTGATGAATATGTGCTAACTAATAATCCAATTGATCCAGTTGAGCTAGCTGGTCGATTTATAGATATCAGTTTGGAGGATGATACTGAAGGAGAGAATCATATCGATCGAAACATCCTTCAAACACCTGAACCAGAAGTTCTGGATCAATCAGTTGAACAGGAAGCTGTTCTTGATAATCAGATGATGGAGGAGCACATTGATGATATTCAATTACCCACTTATACATCTCCAACTGAAAATGAAGAAAACATTCAGTTACCAACTGAAGCAGTTGCTAATATGGATGCAGCAAATGCCGATTACATATGGAAGAAATCACATCCTCCAGAATTGGTGATTTGTAATCCATCCGATTCAGTAAGAACTCGAAACCAAATGCTTAACTTATTTATTCATTCTGCTTTTGTTTCACAACTAGAACCAAAGAAAACTGATGAAGCTCTTGCTGATTCTAATTGGATAAATGCAATGCAAGAGGAGCTAAATCAGTTTACCCATAACAATTTCTGGAACTTAGTTCCAAGACCAGTTTGTAAAACTATTATAGGTACAAAATGAGTGTTGAGAAACAAACTGAACGAAGATGGTTCAGTTGCACGCAACAAAGCAAGACTTGTGGCACAAGGATACAGGCAAGATGAAGGAACTGACTACAATGAGATGTATGCACCAGTTACAAGACTAGAAGCAATCAGAATGTTCATTGCCTATGCATCATTCAAGAACTTTAAAGTGTTCCAGATGGACATGAATAGTGCCTTCCTGAATGGTCACTTACAGGAAGAAGTTTATGTTGAACAACCTCCAGGTTTTTATCAATCACTCTTTTCCTGATCATGTCTCTTATTTGAACAAAGCTTTATATGGCCTTAAACAAGCTCCAAGAGCTTGGTATGAGAAACTTTCAAAATTTCTAACTGATCATGATTTTGTTGTTGGATCAGTTGATAAGGCTTTGTTCAAATTTTCTAAAAATGATCACATTTTACTTGTGCAAATTTATGTTGATGACATCATATTTGGGTCAACTAACCCTAAATTATGTGAGAAGTTTGCTAAGTTAATGCATGACAATTTTTAGATGAGTATGATGGGTGAACTGACATTTTTCCTCAACTTTCAAGTGAAGCAACTGGAAACTGGTATTTATATCAGTCAGACAAAGTATACGAAGGAATTGCTCAAGAAACTTGGCAAGGAAACATGTTCAGCTGCAATACTCCTATGAATTCATTAGTAAAACTAGACAATGATAAAGAGGGAATATCCGTTGAGACGACAATCTACAGAGGTTTAATAGGTTCATTATTGTACCTAACTGCTAGTCGTCTTGATATTGTATTTGCAGTATGTATGTGTTCCAGATTTCAAGAAAATGCTAAACAATCGCATTTTTCAGCTGCCAAACGTATTTTAAAATATCTTAAAGTCAACACAAAAATGGTATGATGAAGACTCTTCTTTCAATTTAGTTGGATATTCAGATGCAGATTATGCAGGATGTAAGCTAGATCATAAAATCACCAGTGGATCATGTCAGTTTCTAGGAGACGGACTGATCTCATGGTTCAGTAAGAAACAAACATCCAGAGCTACTTCCATAACTCAAGCAGAATATCATGCTGCTGGAAGCTGCTATGCCCAACTACTCTGGATTCAGCAACTGAAAGATTATGGAGTCAATGCAAAAGAATATCCCATATTTTGTGACAATACGAGCACAATTTTGATTACATATAATTCAGTTCTTCACTCAAGGACCAAGCACATTGATGTTAGGCATCACTTCATCAGAGATCATACTCTGAAGAAAGCAATCAGACTGGAGTATGTTCCAACTAAACAACAAGATGCTGACATCTTCACCAAACCATTACCAGAGACTAAGTTTTCTCACTTTCAAAATATACTTGGTTTAATTGATTTAACTTGATTACATCATTTTTTTCTATCATTTTTATCAGTTATAACTGTTTAAGTTAGTCTTTTATCAAGCGGTAACTGCTCAGTTAGTCAGTTATCAGTTGAATAACGTTTAAATTAGTTATTATCAGTTAGTGTTATTCATTTGACATCAGTTAGCTTGCAGAAAAATAAAAAGACAACGATAAACTAAATATTCCTTTATTTATAAAGGTGGTGTGTACATTTGTAATTTTTTTTTTCACCACAAACCTCCACGAGGATAACCAAGTGGTTATTCCCTCAGTGGAAGTCTTTAGGAAGCCCTGTGAAATAGCAATCTTTTTCAGAGTCATCCTCTCTCATTTTTAAGCATCAGAAGGTAGACACCTTCATCAGTGAAGATGTCCACCTCATCAGCCACGCGAAGGTGCCGCTGATACTTCCTCATCGTTGCTACCCGTTTGGGGGTAGCAGCTGATCCTCCCTGTTGGAAGGATTGGAGGTCTTGAAACTTTAGCCAGAAATGCAGAATCTTCTCATAAACTTCGTTCTCCATTACTGACTTCCGTGCTTCTACAGCTGACAGCATAAACGTATCAGCCATGTCTATACTTTTTGAACCACTTACTCCAGCCAATATTGTTTAAGACTGATATCTACTGGTTGATAAATTGTGATTAAAAATTATATTCTTATTTATAGTCAAGGCTCATTTCATCTCTATTTCTGTCTTCTCTGCTCTACCAGCTGTTAAACCCAAATGGGTCGTGATTACAGAAAAAATCGACGCAACCTCTTCAGGACTGAGTATTCCTCATGTCTTGACTGATCCTAAAGGAAAGGGCAAGTTGCAAGAAGAGGCCCGACCAACCAATGCAGTCCAAACTCACATTGATCTCGTCTTGAAAGAAATCAATGAATTTTCCATGTACAAGCTCAAAATGTTCAAGGAATGGGTCATATTCACAACTAAAGTGTTTGCCAAGAAACTCTAGAAGAAATCAGTTCTGACGAAATTTTTTGACCTTGAAAAGGCTGTTCTGAAGGTAATTTAAAGCTGCTTCAGTTGTACAAGCTTTGGAGCGTGAGAATTATTTCTTTGACCAGATTCGAGCCAAGCAGTTATCAAAGATGGTGGCTCAGTTACGCTTGAACTATGATCCTACCAGCCCAACATCTATCAATGAAAAATTTGTCTACAATCAACTGGAAATGGATCTTATCACGCTACAGATGGAAATCAAACACTGGGAACTGGACCACGAACTGACTATTCAAGCAAGTTCCCCAGATCTTTCATCCGAAGTGCCCACTGAGCAGTCAGCTCAACAAGATCCAACCAAGTACCCATTTGCTGAATCTTCATAGCAACCAACTGCTCTTCATACAACTGATGCACCACCATCACCTTATTCTGCAACTGCTGAACTCAAACTTTATTCTAATGTTGAGTTATCATTGGCAAATCTTGATAAGGTTATCAAATCAGTGACCTCTGATATTCAGCTGGATTCAACCAGAGCAGTTGAAGGAATTTTTGTTACTAAAGAACCAGTCGATTCGACTGTTATTTAAATTTAAGAACCAGCCAACCAGGCTATTTTTGAAGAAGTTCAAGAGCTAGTTCAGTCAGCTGCCATGACTGAACAAGAATTTATTGAAGAAACTAAAGAAGTTCAGCTGCACTCAGTTGAAACTTAACAAGTGTCAGCTGAAGAGCTAGTTGTAGCTTCAGTCGTCCAACATACTGAAGAACCAATTTATGCATCAGCTGCGCAACATATTGAAGAACCATCAACTGTTTCAACTGATCAACAAACTAATGAGCCGTCCAATTCTTTTGTTGATCCGAATCCTTCTCCTCCTCAACAACTTCAACAAGAAGCTTTAAATGAAGATGTTCCAGAAATGGTATTTCTTGAGACAGATCCAACTGGTTGGTGATCTTTAATCAAGAAGAAAGGTAGCAGATACCAGAGAGTCCTGGAGATACATCTCCTGGAATATCAATGGATACTGAATCCTTATTCGACAAAATCCAATCTGTGCAGAACAACCTACTCAGTATGATGCATGCTATTTCTGAAATTAAGTCAACTCAGCTTGCGCACACCTTAAAGATCAACTCTTCATATGAGTTTACTACAGAAAAATTCAACAAATCCAAGAGAATGTTACTTCACTCTTTCTCCAGATGGAAGAAACATAGTGTCAACTAAAGCTCAATTTAAGACTCAAGCCTTAGTCAGAAGACGCTTTGAATTTCTAGAGAAGATTGTCACTAAAAGAATAGATTTGCTTCAGAAATTCTGCTGAATGCGGTGTCAGACATTGCCTCGAGTGTTCGCATGATATCCAGAAGGTTGATGCGTTTGACCAAAATGGGGAAAAAGGAGAAGAGAAAGAAGGAAAAGATCAACAAGGAGAAGAAGACATTGATAAAATTTTGGCAGATTTCTGAATATTATTGAAGATTATTTCATTCTTTTTACGAATATGTACATTTCCAGAGTTATTTTATCCATATAGAGTTCGAATTATTTTATCTACATAAAGTTCAGTTGATTTTACTTAGTTTTGTAAAACACTTAAAAGGGGAAAATTATTGGAAACTAAGTTTTGATTGTTCACAAACTAAATGATTAATGTTCGTAATTGATTCGAGAGTTACTGAGCATATACTCTAACTGATAGTTGCCTAAAACTGAAGAATAACGTGCAAATTTTCTAAGGTAACTGAAACCAGCTGAACTGAACTTATGAAGACAACTGACTGATCAGTTAGAAACTGATCAATTGCTATATTGCCTATCAGCTGATCCTTCAGCTGTACACATCAAGAAAAGGACGTTCAACCAACAATAGTACAAAAACAGATAGTGGGAAGGCCACAATTCAGCTGCAGTGTATGAATGTCAGTAGAATGTTGACATGGCAAACCAACAGATAAAGGGAATCAAATATGAAATATTACCGTTGAAGAAAAGCCTATATATAGCAGAGAAGAGCAGCTGAGAAAAAAGATATAATACATCAAAATTCTGAACATCTAAACTCATCTATTCTCTAAAAAATACGTTGTTACTCTGCTGAAATTAAAGCTCACGCTTATCGCATATATTCGAAGCAATCAAGTCTACACTTTCAAGATTTAAAGCACATTGTTATCATTGTAAAACTCGATCTTGTAAGAGATCAGTTGTGCTAAATTCAATTGTATATTGTGAAGCATTTTGTAAACTAAGAGTTTCAGATTGGCAGTGTTAAGTCCAAACGGAAGGGGGTCTGTACAAACCTTTGTATCGATCAAAGTCTTTTAATGAATATCATATCCTTGTGATAGAAAGGGTGATGTAGGAGTGTTTGAAATCTTCGAACATCCGTAAAATCTCGTGTTCTTATCTCAGTTTTTATTCTATCTATTAGTCAATTTTATTCCGAACTTAATTGTTAACTGATTGATATTGACTGACAAGATTCCGAGTATCAGTTTATCACTAAACTGAACTAAACTTTCGAAAAAATTATATAAGTGGTGAGTATTTATTCAACCCCCCTTCTAAACACTCTTTTAACCTAGTATTCGATCATATCAGAGTGAGTCTTGCACAAAGACAATAAACTTTTGTATGTAGTCTTTGCGCATGAGACATTAAACAATATGCTGATTATGAGGTGTTGCCTGCAATCTTGAGTGCTAGGAGTTTTAGTTAGGCAAGAGATAAGTTCTAAACTGAAATGAGTTTGTACAAGGTGTTGTATAAATCAAAGTCTTCTAGTAGATCCTTCCAAAGGGAAGAAGGGGTGATGTAGGAGCATATGTTCTCCGAACATCCATAAACAAATTTGTGTCTATTTGTTTATTGCATTTACTTATCATTTCTATTGTTTTTAAAGAGGCATTGTTGAAGCATTTTATGTGTTCTTCAAATACCAAAATATTGCATACAAAGTGTTTGATAAAATGTTTCAACCCAAATAATTTTACTCATTCAACTTGCATATATTTAAATGATTTACAAAATATTTAATCGGTTTCTATGAAGGATTATTTCGAGTGTTTTTCGCTTGATTTCATATCAAACTTGCTTTAGTTCATCGGTGTTCAATATTTCAAGAACCGAGCTATTGTAGCTCAACGATTTACACCCTAATCGATCTCATCAATTGGTATCAGAGCGGGTTGTTCAAGAAAGAACATCAATAAACTTGTGTATGTAGTCTTTGCATATGAGACATTAAACAATATGCTGATTGTGAGGTGTTGCCTGCAATCTTGATTGCTAGGAGTTTCAGTTAGGCAAAAGAGATAAGTCCTAAGCTGAAATGGGTTTGTACAATGTGTTGTATAAATCAAAGTCTTCTATTGGATCCTTCCCAAAGGGAACAAGGGCTGACGTAGGAGCATTTGAAGTCTCCGAACATCCATAAACAAATTCGTGTCTATTTGTTTATTGCAATTAGTTATCATTTCTATTATTTTTAAAGATGCGTTGTTGAAGCATTTTATGTGTTTTTCAAATACCAAAATACTGCATACAAAGTGTTTGAAAAAAATTTTCAACCCAAATATTTTTTACTCATTCAACTTGCATATATTTTAAATACTTTACATAATATTTAATCGGTTTCTACAAAGGATTATTTCGAGTGTTTTCCGCTTGATTTCATATCAAACTTGATTTAATTCATCGGTGTTCAATATTTCAAGAACCGAGTTATTGTAGCTCAACGATTTCGGTTGTTCTTGAAAGAACATTGAAGCTAATTTTGATGTTTAAAATTCGAAAACTTCATATTTTTTAAACATATATATGTAAAACTGAATTTTTGTGTATCTTGTAGCAACCGTGGAAAAATTGACATATCTCCTTGCTCGAGTGTCCAAATTACAAACCGCTTTTGTCAAAGTAAAATAGACTTGTAGAGGTTTACAACGGTAAAAAATTTGTATCCTAGTTATGCATGAGAAAATATAGTTTATTCGTTGAAAGTAGAGAAAATGTGCTGCAGCAGAAAATGAGCAATGAAGAAAATTGGTCAGTTATCCCTCTTCTTTTATAATTTTCAAAATTTCAAAAATATAAGGGAAGAACTCATTATAATTTTAATGGAGGAATTATTTTTCAATATTGAGGTGTAGAAAACTTTGTTTAAAATACTTTGAAAATGAGACTTTTTTATTCACACAAAAATGGGGAGAAATATGCTAGTTGAATCGTTTGTTTATCCAAGTTTTGTGATCATAAAAAAGGGGTAGATTTTTGGAACATTTCATGTTCGCAATCTTGATTTTGATGTTAAAAAAACTTGTTGTATTTCTAACTTATTTACTCATGTGTGAAGTTGCAAACACCAGAAGCTAACTGAAACTTAATTTAGCCAAACTGAATTTCTGGCGAGCCTCGGCGTTTTGATAATATCTTCTAGCTGGATGATTCAAATGACAATCCGCCAACTAAACTGATCAGAAAAATCAAATTGTAACAAGTTTTATCTCACGTCAGTTAGAAAAAATCTGATGTTATCATGGTCTAACGGATCGCTGAATTATCGAACTGATTGCACGAAAACAGCAGAGTTGGGTTTGAGTAGTTGCGGTATTTTTGTCATATCTTTCAGCTCGGTTATCGAAATGAAGCGATTCAGTATCCGTTGAAAAGATAGGACGATTATCTACATATCATATTCAGAAGTCAAATCTGAATTGAAGCTTAAGATGTTGATAAAAGACGATGAACCTACTGGTTCTGAACAAACTGAAATCAGCTAGGCTGATTTCAGCACACCAGCTGAAACTGAACTAAAATGAACCAGCTGCTGACCAACTGAACTGAACGAACAGTTGAGTTGATTATAGTTGACCAGTAAGGAAAATAGAATTTTACCGTTTCAATTGCAGAAACAGTACAGAACTTTCCAAACGGTCATATTATTGTATCTAACATATATATCATTGTTGGAGCATATAAATACAAAATCTTGAAGATCAAACAAGAGCTTTTGAAGGTGATTCAAAGCATGAGTAGTTTGCATGAAGATATCAGCTAGTTGAGAACACAAGCCCTTGTGTGAGGATACATTTGAGATGTATACTGTAAAGATAAATTCCTCACACACAATCACTCACACATATACAAGAGAGTTGAACTTCAAAGATTAGTTGAGTGAGTCTTGCACAAACACAATAAACTTATGTATGTAGTCTTTGCATATGAGACATTAAACAATATGCTGATTGATCGAGCAAAACTTGCACTGTGAAATCCTTAATAAAAATTTGGTTTTATATGCTCAAAAGTTAATCGCAAGTGCACGATGTCAAGTAATAGTATAATATACATGAGTACGAGTATCTTTCTACTGAAGACTGTATTTAACAATTATTATTTTCAATTATTAAATCTTTAGCAACGAACATTGATTGGTTGTTTTATTACTACTATGATCAAATAAACATGCAAATAGAAATATTAAAGAATGGATTAATGAGATCTAATATCTAAAATGTTGAATAAAAAATGAGAAATGAATTTGTCGGGAATATCGGTTCACCTACCCCTCGTTAATTAATTATTTCCCCTCGTTAATTAATTATTTCATTTGATAATGATTATATGCTTCCGACAGGATTTCCTATTCAATTGAACACACTCTCTCGAGCTATGCCAAACTAATTCTACTCAATGAGTTATTAAATGTCTTTAATTATTTATCAAGAGTGAATTGCATGTCGATTTATGAAATTCCCTAGTTTTCGACCCTTAGGACTATGACTATCGGCACGTATCCAATTTCATATGTCTACGTAAATTGTAGATCCGCAGATTATACTACTCGTTCCGATCACAAGTTATTCTCTCGAACTCACTCGCAATATAAAAACGTTGTCAAAGTTAGCTACGCTCTAACAACACGATAAAACAATAGTATAATAAAGAATAAATCAGAAATCGATATGTAAATTAATCATATCAAAGTTTGGGGTAGGATTCTCTTAAATCCCAACAAATATGTAAAGTTAGCTACTCGAATTCATAGTATAAATAGACAAAACTAAGTTTAAAAGACAAAAACTAAATTAGAAATACTAGAATTGACGAAAAACACGAAGAGCGATGCCCGGAAACCTTCAAATCTTCAATCCAAGCACAAAATTTTCACCAAAGCTTGCGGCGGCTCTCCAATGAAGTCTGAATGTCCCAAAAGACGTCCTAGGATCCCCACCATATTGCCCACATCCAGAACTAAAGAAAGGAATCGTCCAAATTTTTTTCCAAAAATACAAGTGCGCCCGGGCGGACATAAGTTTCAGCCCGGGCGGATGGTCTTCGCAGATTCTGTATTTCAAGTTTTCTTTGACGTATCCGTCCGGGCGGATCACTTTCACAAAAATGATTTTTTCACAGCTCTCAAGCACACGGGCGGACAGAAATGTGCGCCTGGGCGGAAGTCCTTCGCAAAAATTCTCTTTTTCTTCAGTTTCGTACGAATCTCCTGCATTTTCACCAACGAGATACATGAGTAACAATAAAACATAATTTATTCTAAAATGTGACAAAATGCATGCAATCTAAACGATAAATGCAACACAATGTGACATAACATGATATGAAAAACAAGTAAAATCCCCCTATATCAACCCCCCAATACTAACCTTTTGCTCTCCCTCGAGCAAAACAGGTGACAAGAAAAAATTCAACATGACACAAAGTAGCTCGACAGTGAATTAATAGTCATCAACTAGCCTCAGCAAAACTCAAGATATTCCCTCGTCGATCAATGTAAAAACACAACTCTTCGCACTTTCTTTGGTCTAGACATTGTTTCAATTAAAACCTGAACGTGTATGTGTGTGTTGTCAGTCCTAGTATAATAAATTACAGAGGGATCCATTCTCAACCATTGTCAGATATTTAAATCAGCTTGTTAGTAAAATTCTTACTCTCCTTTATTCCTCTGCACTCGGTAATCACCAGCAGTGCCCATTTTTCTATCATTTTTTTTTGACTGAATTGGAATAGAGTGATAAAAGGACTATATTAGAACCTTTCATAATAGGATTGCATTCCTTTATTCGGTTCTTCAACACCTTACATCTTCAACTTTAGCCAGGAATAAGATTTCATTCCTTTATTTGGCTCCCCCACACCTTACATCTCCATCTATCTTTTTTTTTTCAATTTTTTTTTCTTTTTCTTTTCGCTGCTGATAACTACCTTGATTCGAGAGAATATAGTCAAGCTAAATCCATACCTTCAAACATCTTCGTTCCCCACTTTAGTTTTAAATTTTCACCATCTTATCATGCATGCTTCTAGTTTTAACATTTGTGCAAAGAGAATTCAATGTTTTAAATAAAACTTTATGTATTTACCATAGTATGTGCTAAAGGAGTGCGATTACACGACAGACAGGGCATGTCTCATCACTTCCTAATCATCCTTGGCTATTAATGTACTACTCCAAACACTGTCGGCTGACACAGACCAATGAAAAAATGACTAACACTAAATGCCAACAGATATAACCAACAAGACACCAAAAATAAACACACGAAACAACACCCATCCACCCCCAAATACTAAAGTCGAGCATTGTCCCCAATACAACAGACGATAGAAAAAAAGAGATAGATAGTGTATAACAAAATGGGTGTAATATAACCTAAACATGCAACAGAAATAGAAATAAGCAAAATGATCTAAATGAAATGCAAGAAATAAAAAGAAGGGACAGAAGTGACTTCCCACTCAAAGATCATCCTCCTCGTGTGCCTCTGGGGAATGACACCAGCATCCGACTCTGGGGCATCGGCATAGTGGAATTGAAACGGTGGAGGGAAAGCTGGCATAGGCGGTGGCTTAAGGGCTGGGTCAATACCACTGTGGCTCAGGGATAGACGCAGTATGGCATCAGTGGCAGTCTGATACGTCTGGCTCACAGCTTGCCACTGTAACTGATGGTCCGCAAAGGCGGCAAATTCATCCATCTGATCCTACAGAAGGCGACGGTGAGGTCGCGGGGCCGGTGGTGGTGGCTGCTGTGGCACGGGATCGAAAGTAAAACCGTCCCATATAGGGCCAAACTGCGGGAAAGCCTTCCGCCGCACTGCTATTTTCTGTATCCAGCTAGCGTCATCGAGGGCCTTGGTCGGTGGCAACCACTCATTGTCATCCTGAAAAAAGACCCCAGTGCCTGCACATAGCTCGGTGTTAATGTGGGGGAAGAACAACGCCACATTCGGATTATGAATGCTCAGCTGGATCTGCGAATGAGTTATCCTGCCCACATTGAGTGGCATGTGAGTGATCAGTGCGTAAAGCAGCATCCCCCTCTCCCTCTACATTTCGCTAGTGTGCCCGACTGGCATCAAACGTGTGGCCAGAAATGCATACCACATCGCAGTCGGGACTAGCATATATTTCTCTGCAAAACAAGTGCGCGAGCCACGTGTCTTCCACGGAGACCCCGGATAGCAGATTCTTTACATCATCAAGTCCAAATTGGGTTCTGCTGTCCATGCCACATAAACTGAGTCATCCACCACCGGTGTCTCAAGCACCCTATTAATCTCCGCTGAACTAAAATCGACCAACTTCCCTTTCCCAAATGCCTTACCATCGCTTCTCTCAGCTGCATTGGCATAGAATTCCTTCACCAGTGGTACCACCGCGGCTTGCGGTTGGCGACAAAATTTTCCCCAGCTTCTATTCTCAATTTGATTTATAATAAATATGTATTGCTCAAGCTGGAAACCACGTTCGCGAAGCGGAGCTCTATGTATTTTTGCATTTTCGTAGCGTTCCATAACGGTATTATTAACAAATAATTGAGAATTACACGATGAAGATGAAGAGGCATGACTCACCCGATCTTTCTTAGGCGCCATCGTGGGTTATGTGAGAAGCACAAGTATCCCGGAGTAGGAGGAGTGTTGACGGACGTCGTGGTGGCCGGAAATTGCAGAGGTGGCCGGAAAGGAGCGGCGGCGGCCGGAAATTTCAGAGGTGGCCGGAGTTCCTTCAGCAGTGGCCGGAAAAATATGTGGTGACCGGAAAATTGATGCCTTGAAGTTTAGTAAAGGTGGTGACACTTGATTGTACCTGAAATTTACGCAAGACAAGGTATTTGAGCGAGATTGAGAGAGGAGGCACATAAAATTGAAAGGAGGATGAGTAGGTTTCGAATGGGGAGAAGAAAAAGGGGGTTGCAGAATATTAAATCTGCGCGATCCGCCCGAGCGGATGTAAGTTTCCGCTCAGGCAGACTCTCCACGGCTTTGGGAAATTTTTCGTTTTTGTAAAAAAAAAAACGCGCCCGGGCGGATGTGAAATAGCGCCCGGCGGAGACCTCACGGCTTTTTGCTAATTTTTGTTTTTTTTAAAAGGGTTGCGCCCGGACGAATGTAATTATCCGCCCGGGTGGAAGCTTCATGGCATTTTTTAAAATTTTGGTTGAAAAAGGACTAGCTAGGGCGGATATAAATGTCCGCTCGGGCGGAAGCTTCACGGCTTTTCCCCCTTTTTTTTCTTTTTTTTTTAAAAAAATAAAATAAAATAATAAGAGCACAAACTAAAAATCGAATTAAATGCAAGATAAGGGAATGAGAGGTAGTTCTCAATTTATAGTCGAGAGCTAGAGTGTCGGTCAGTTTCAGTTCGGATTGTCTTGGAACCGGGTGATTCCAAGTTGCGGCTCAATTGTGCCACCCAGGTAGTGCTTCAGTCGCTGGACATTGGCCGTAAATGTCCCAAAATTTCCATCTTGCAACAGCCCCTGATGGGTAAACTTTGGAAATCACGAATGGACCAGACCATCGCGATTTCAACTTTCCGAGAAATAGTCGCAACCGGGAGTTGTAGAGCAGGACAGTTCACCTTCCTTGAATTCCCACGTCGTTCACCTGCATCAGTAAAGTTAAATTTCAGTGATTTTGTTGCCCAATATGCTCGATGCTCTAACTCTGCAGGTATATGACATGCTTTGCCAAACAGTAGTCTATATGGTGTTGTGCCTATATGTAAGGTCCAAATTTAAGTTGACGTAATCCAACTGCATGCAAATCTAGAAAATATGAAAAATGAGTAATTTATTTTAATGGTTAATTAATTATGTGACATGCTTGCTCAATATGATTTTATTGCCATTCTGCATGAAATTTCATTTTTAAGGTTATTCAGTGACGATCGAGGAACGGAGACAGGGGGCTGAAAAGTGTTTTAATTAAATAATTAATTTTAATTATTTAATTTAAGGGTGATGATTTTCTCTTATTTTTTTTTAAAAAAAAAAACAAAACAAGGAATTTTGAGGTGAATTTGCACGCCGGGATTTATTTTTATCGGTGTTGGATTTTAACTAAAATTCGATCTTTTAAGCAGTCCGGCTATTTAATTCACTAATTATTTTTATGAAAACATTTTTTTAATTAAAGCCTAACTTGCACTAATGGGCTTAATTAGAGTTTATTAGGCCTTGAGTTTAACTAATAAGTTGATTAGCATATAAAACTCACGTTAACCCTAAGCTTCCTCAAACCTCACGCCGCCCAAAGTTTTAAAAAAATGAAAAAACCTCCCTCGGCGCTGAAGCTATCGGCCGTGAGGGTAGCAGCTTTTCCTTCAAAAGTTTTAAGGGAAGCAAGCCTCGGTTCTCTCCGTTCTTCATCGCCATCGGTATTTCGTGCGTTTACGACGCAAAGGCACGCCTATATCTTCCTTTGCTCATCCATTACATCATAATATCGATTCAAATTCTGTGTGTACAAAGATCTTGAAGTTTTATTTTCAGAAATTCGTTTTTCTCATGAACATGCTATGAACTAATGATTTTTGTGTACCAAACCATGTCTTGATTGTGTTTAGGGACTGCCATGATGCCATATGATGTTTAGGTAAAGGTTTCAAGGAAAACAAAGACACACACAACCACTCACCATCGAATGAAATCAAAATGGATTAAGGAAACAAAAGTTGAGCGCTGCTGTCATGGCTTTCACGTTCGGGTTGAACGGTTTTAGGGTGAGGCTTGGATTTGGCTTGGGCCGAGACATAGCCAGGGATGTCATGAGTCGGGGCGAGAGTCCTAGCCATGCTAGGACTCGAACCAAGGGCTCGGGAAAGAGTCCTAGCGCGGCTAGGACTCCACCCGAGAGCCATGCACAGATTTGTGCAGGGTTCGCGCCACTCTCAGGAGATGGTGGCTCGTTGCATGGGGCACGGGCTGGGCTTGGAAGGTTCACTAGGGTCCTAAGCAAGTGTCCATGGGTTGGGTTCGGTCAGTATAGCGTTGGATGGGGTCACACGATCACACACACAGATTTCAAGCACTTTAAACTCACGGCCAGTTCATGGGGGGAGACTTGGGCAGCTCGTTTTTGGCTTTTTTGGTGGTTCCTTGTCAAACATAGTCTCCAGTAGGCTAAGTTTACATGTTGGGCACCTTTTGGCTCGATATGGTTCGGGACGAACTCGATGAAATCGAGAGTTGGCTCGGGGTCGAAGTTTAGGTGTCAAAGTGAGTCTCAAAACAAAGTGGAATTGGAAAACGACTCACGGGGGGGAGAGTCGTGATCCACAAGGGATAAAATAATATAAAAAGACTAAATTTAGAATTTAGAAATTTTATATTAAAGTTTGGTATTTTTTCGGGATTAAAACACCGTTAAAATAATTAAGAAAATATAATTGGAAAAGTCTAAGTTTTAAGCCAAATAAAATGATGAAAAAATTCACGTAAGCTTAAATAATTATTTGGGACATGTTAGAGTCAAGAAATCAAGAAAAATATTCTAAGACATAAAATGTCACGTCCAGGGGTAAAACGGTCTTTTTACGCCGGGAAACTAGTAAAGGTCATGGCAGTGCCCTAAATGCTATTTTTATGATATTATGTTCATTGTTAAATGCTTACGAAATGTTCATGATTTATTTATGATTTATTTATGATTTATTTTAAATGTCCATGAAATTTTATGATTAAAATTGACATTTAAAATACATGATGCATGCTTGGTTTCAAAAGAAAATATATTCATGCATGATTTTTATAATGTGATGAAAACATGAAAAATATTGATGAAAGTGAAGTAATTGTGACTATGAGGATTTGAGGAATTGAGGTTATGATCAAGAATAGGCCAAGGCTCAGTTGACGACCCTGTGTCGCTGATGTCCCCGCCGCCCAGTACTGTGGTTTCATGTAGATGGTACCATCGTCATGTCATGTCACGTCACGTCAGGAAAGTCACAATTAATTATCTGAATTCAATCAAGGAAAAGATAAAGTTATGATCATGAAAAGAATCACGTCATGCTATTATGTCATGTTATCATGTTATGTTATGATCAAGGTAAAGGTAAAGGTGAGGCTCATGTCATGCATATCACGAAAATGTTATTTTACGTAAAAGGATTCTCACTGCTGCATGTGATTTTATATATATTACTCGTTACAAAGATTTGGTGTGTTGAGTCTTTAGACTCACTAGGTGTGATGGATGCAGGTGAGGATGAGGGAGGACTTGACGCTTGAGATGACTGGGCTGAAGGTGCACACAACCCGAGGACCAGCGCTTCTATTATTTTCCGCACTCATGATTATGGATTATAATTTTCCGTTAAAAGATTTTTAAAACCATTTATTTATGCTTTAGAGTGGTTTTGGAGAGGAGAATATGTTTTACGATTATTGCTTTCTAGGTTTGGTAACTCATGCGATGATTTTATTTTATGACGATTGCAATAGATCTTAAAAGGCTAGCTAGCGAAAGCTCTAGAACATGGATAAAATATTTTATTAAAATATTTTAATGTGGATTGAAAAAAAAAAAAAATCTAGTACACATTTTAAACTCAAGAACACGGGACGTTTCACTATAGGTGTTCTGAACACAGTCCTATATGCCCAAAGAGCATCATCTAACCTTACAGATCAATCTTTTCGACTGACACCTACCACTTTTTCTAAAATCCGCTTGATTTCTCGGTTAGACACTTCCACTTGACCACTCGTTTGGGGGTGATAGGGAGTAGATATCTTATGTGTGACACCATATTTGCTTAAAAGTTTTTCAAAGAGTTTGTTGCAAAAAATGGGTGCCACCATCACTAATGATTGCTCGTGGTGTCCCAAACCTGTTAAAAATATTTTTCTTTAAACATTTCAGGACCACTTCAGCATCATTAGTGGCATATGCTTCTGCCTCTACCCACTTAGACATATAGTCGACCGCCACAAAATATATTATTTTGTGAAAGAGCTGGGAAACGGTCCTATAAAGAATATTCCCCATACATAAAAAACCTCACACTCAATAATATTAGTCAAAGGCATTTCAGGACGGTTAGAGATGTTACATGTCCGCTAGGATTTATCACAGGTAAGTACATAAGAACGAGCATTGTTGAGGATCGAAGTTGAGTTTAGAGGGGGGTGAATAAACTCTACTCGTTTTTATTTCTATTTTGATGAGGTACTAAAATCTTGTTAGGGATAGTAGTTTATCTTGTGCGTATACTTTCACCTGATTACAATAAAACGTGCGGAAACAATCTGATGAAATAGTTGAAAGACAATAAAACAGTAGGCAACAGTTGTTTATGGAAGTTCGAAGATAAACTCTTCTACGTCTCCCCTTCTCCTGTTTCCAGAAGGTATAACTAAAAGACTTTGGATAGTACAGTACAACTCTTGTACACACCAACTTCAGAAGGACTTACACCTCAGCCTACTGAAACTCTTAGTTACTCAACTCACAAAAGTGCGAAACACAAAGTTCTGAAAAGACTCTTTTCATATTACAAACTCTTCTTGATAAAGTATAAGTGATGTAAAGATTGTGAAGAGTGTAAAAATCAGTAGCACAAGATGATCTCCAAAAGATCAGATAAAAGCTATGAAGCGTGTGCTACTTTTCTTTGTGTTGAACTCTAAGTATTCAAGGAATATCGAGATTGTCTTATCAGTGAAAAATAGCTTTTATCCTCGAAGAATAATGTTAAGCGAAGAGTCGTGTCGTATAAGGATTTGATCCATGTATATATAATCGACTGAGCTCAACGTTCACAATCAGAGGATGTCTTCAGATAGTTGATACAATCAGCTTTATTACCAAAAGAGGTTCCTGCAGAAAAGCTATAAAACAATCAGTCTTGTTTTATACTTAATTGGGTAAAGTGCATTAAATGACTCCGTATAGTATTTAATGCTGCAATTAATACTAGTACTAGGAACTCTTTAACGGTAACAATAAAGGTAACAACATTAGGAAACGTCCTCTACTGGTTTTGTATTACTATCCTTTCTACTGGTTTAGTTTTATTAGACCAGTAGCTTCTGATAAGTTAGTCTACTGTTCTGGTCTGCTGGTTTTAGTTAATCATCGCCACAGTAAAATTCATGTCTAACAATTTCCCCCTTTGTGGTGATGCCAAAACCTAAACAGTAGAAAGTCGTTAAATAAAGCAGATAATCATTTAAACAAAAGGATAATGTCAATAAAGTATCAAAGAAAATGATCAATCAGTTTCAATATCCCTGTAGATGACTTCTTCATTCTGATGTTCTTGAAGTCTTCTATTTGAAGGTTCAGCTTCATCTTCTGATTGTCTAGCTCTTGCTGGATCTCTTCTATCTTCCCCCTTTTTGGCATCAGCCGCAACTACATGGGCGAAAAGATCATTCATTCTTCCAGATATGTTCTGAATGTCGTTGCTTAGCATCTCCAGATACGGAGTATGAGAAGAGATGCGATCATTCAGTGTAGTGAGAGATTGATTTTGTGAATCAATCTTGGCATCCATAAGTTCCAAAGAAGTGGAAAATGATCGAAAGAGATCATCATGCTCGGTGATTCGGTTGAGTATATCAGTTTGAGCAAGCATGATGTTACTGTGAGTTCTCGATATGGCCTGTCTGAAAACGACGGTTTCAGCATACATCTTGTCCATGGTTTCCGCCGTGTTATAGATGTGTTTGCCCATTCGTTCTCTGAAAGATTGAGCACCACTGAATTCTGAAATGTTTTCACAGGACATTCGTTTCACTAAGTCAGATATGTTGTTGAGTTCCCGTTGTAGAGACTCAATCTGAAATTCCAGGTTAAATGCATCTGATTCCGGGGAGAGAGTTCGCATAAGCATGCGTTGCTTAATCTCAGCAAGACGAGAGTTCGTCTCAGTCAGAACAGGATGAGAGATAGTCAACGCAGTAGAAACAAGATTAGCATCCACCAAAGCAGTAGAAGGACCAGGGTCTACTGTGCTTTCTTCTGGAAGTGTAGAGACAGTAGGTTCAGCAGCAACCAAGGGAAGAACAATTTCTTCAGCGGGAACGTCCAAGTCAGAGGCCAAAATTTCTTTCGTTGGTGCAATAACAACCTGTGAGTCTGATGGTTCTTCAGTAAGAGGTGCAGAAGGCTGATCCAGAAGAATGTGCATTTCTGCTTGATGAGCAGCAGAAAATATCTCTAAATTTGGCAATAAAGAAGAAGCATCTGGTTCTGCTATATGTTGCACTGGGGTCGGAGAAGAAGAAGATGGTAATGAAGTAGCCGGTGCTACTTCCAGAGTAGTAGAGATTGTGGGAACAATCAACTCAATGACTTCTTCAACCAAAGCCAGTTCATGTACAGATAATAGCGACGAGGACGGAATGGGCCTAGTCGGAGATGCAGGAGTACTGAGAGCAAAAGCCTTTGGGGAGGCTGTGGTCCTTTCCTCAACTGTCTGAGTCTGTTGAAAGTCTGGAACAAGGCCAATGTGATAAACAATAGACTCGCCAAAGCCTTGTTCTTGAGCAAGAAGTTGCTCACGCATCTGTTTGAACTTGTCAGATAGAATCACAATAACATTTTGATCCTGAACAGCAATAGGAACACTAGGATTAAAATTCGATTCAAGAACTTTCAGAACCGATTCTAGCTTCTGACATTTCAGCTGATCGAGGATGAAACTCCTTCTGCGCAAGGCCTCGATGACATTTTCCGTTTTTGCAAGCTGAAAAATTTTCTTCTCTGCATTCATTATTTTGGCATAGTTCCCTTTTGTCTTAAAGTAAGCAAAAGAATGGAAAAGACGAACTGAGTGCCACTCATCAAAAAAATTCATATCATCATTTGCATAGGTTTCAATTTCTGCTAGATGAAGATCAACGCCGGTGGTTACAGTTGTTTTGTGTCCAAAAATTGGTGGCTCTTCGACCATTTTCCCTTTGCCTTTATCAGATGAAGAAATAGGCACGATGGGTCGGAAAGCAGAGGACTCACTAGTTGATTCTCGAATCACTAGATGATGGCTTGAAAACAAAAGCAGTAGGTGGTCCTGGAATAGATGCAGTAGCTTGTGCAGTCGCAGAAATAATGGATCGAACAGAAGGAACCACTTCTTGAAATACCTGTCTGATAGGTATTTTCTCAATCTCAGACAGTGCTGCTGTCTTCTTGATCTTAAGAATGGTGCGAGGTTTCTTCTTGGTTGGAGTTGGCACGGGTGGTTGAACAGCAGCAACAGACTCTTCTGATGCTGTTTTGTCTGAGTCAGTCGAAATGATCACTCTTTTCCTCTTAATTGTCCTTTGAGGTTTTGGAACCTCAGAAGCAGTTTCTCCGATCTCTTTTTTTAAGGCAACAAATTCAGCCACTGTTGGCTTAGGCCTTAAAACAAGTACGTTCGCAGCATCAATCATGGTTACTGAAACAACATCTTGATCACTGGTAGAGGCGAAACCAGCATCCTTGAGCATTGCGCTGATTTGAACAGCGAATCCAGAACTTTTCCTGACAACCATATCCTTCATAATCCTAAAGAGAAAATGACTCCAGTCCACTTTGGTTCCCTTAGTGATGGCAATCATCACTTGAACCTTCTCCTTCGTCAACTTGTCGAAGGTGCCAGCTTTGATCAAAATGGTTTTTGCCACAATATCGGCCAGAATTTGATATTCCATTTTGAGTAATTTCTTGTGACATGAGGGAGACACTTCTTCTCTAGAGGCTGAGAACGAGCTAAGCGCAACAGACATATCTATCTTGGAAATATCAGATAGTTCAGAAGTACCTGAGAGTGGAAGAAGGAAGGTCGCTCCTAGAAGTGCGGCATCGATAGATATGGATGTATCTCCTTGAGAATGAACAATTTTTACTTCATGTATTGTCGCTTTAGCGTAAAAGTCCAGGAGAGCATTTTTGTAAATTACAGCCGGTGCTTCCAGGAATTTTCTGAGTCCCGATTTCTCAATGTCTTGAAACATTTTAACGAGATTCTCATCCTTGATGTTGAGAACAGAGGCAAAATTGACTTGATAAGCGTTAAGAGTGTATGCTCCAGCCATTTCTGTATAAGGATAGAAGCAGATATAATTTGCAGTAGTTAGAGATGATAGAGAGAAATCTGTAGCTGAATAATGATAGTTATGAAACAGTAAAGGTGAAAAGGTGAAATTGAGAAAAATATACAGCCGTCAAATAAACACAAAGACACGTGTCAGTATGTTTTTGGTTGAGTGTTTGAAAAGTTTTGCAGAAACTGTCAGATATACGAAAGATTTTGAAAATTTGAAAAAAGCGGGCTGTCCAGACGGTTATTAAAGAAATCAGAAGAGGATTTGTCGTTTTATGATAATGTCTGCTGGAAGTTTCAGGGTGCTGAAATATTTGAGCACTTTGACAAAAACCAGCAGACTTGTATTTTTATCGAAAAGACAAACATTCTATCTGTTTTCTGAAAAGGTGTCAAACTCTTAGTCTGACTAAGATACTGTTCCCCCTCGGTAAATGCAACTAATAAGTGGTCATAATTGCGACAAGTGACTCTTGGCAATCTTTAAATCTGAACCGTCGAAATGAACAGTCGCAAAGGTCTTTGTTTCTTCTATAAATACCTTCACAACTGGAACGAGATAACACATACACAATCTAAAATGAAAACTCAAGTTAAAAAATAAGTTAGAGTTTGATCCAGGAGTCGAAGCAAAAAAAATTCAGAGAGAATTTTGGGAATATCATTCTTTACGTAATGATCCTTGAAACACACTCCTGGAGTTGTAGTTTCCACAGTCAAGCAAATCTGTTGCTTCGATTGAGTTTGAAATGTAGCATCGATTCCTTCCAGAAGCATGCTAATGCAATAAGAGAGTGCTGGTGGATTGATGATGCTGAAATCATCTATGATGCCCTGTAAGGCATCTAAAAATACATTAGTGCTGACAAGACCCAAGCTTGCTAGATTCTTTCTAGGCCTTGAGCTTGCTGGAGTCTCTTGTTCCTGTTGAAGTACTTTGCAAGCAAATTGAAGAGAGCTCATATTACTGAAGACAAAAACTAAATGTAACGCTACTGGTTAAATAGCATTTGTAGATCTACTGTTTTTACTTTTGCATCGTGTAATGTACTGAAATGGTTTCTAATAAAGTTCCAGTTTACGTATTTGACTTTCTCTTCTGCTTTTCTGCAAATAACCTACTGTTAGTTCAATATGATAAATAATCGAGTAAGAATAAAGATTAACCACGATAACAGAAAATAATCAAGTTAAATCTATCAGACCAAGAGAGTTACGAAAGTAAGAAAACTTATTTTCTGGTAAGGGTTTTGTGAAGATATATGCTGTTTGTTGATCAGTAGAAACGTATTCCAGACGAATGTTCTTCTTCTGCACATGATCTCTAATGAAGTGATGTCTGATGTCAATGTGCTTCTTTCTGGAATGAAGTACTGGATTTTGTGTGATTGCAATTGCACTGGTATTATCACAGAATATAGGTGATTCGTAGGCTTGAATCCCATAGTCTCTTAACTGTTGCTGAATCCACAATATCTGAGAGCAGCAGCTTCCAGCAGCCAGATATTCTGCTTCTGCAGTAGATGTGGCTATGGAAGTCTGCTTCTTGCTAAACCAGGATATCAGCCTATCACCAAGAAATTGACAAAAACCACTTGTGCTTTTTCGGTCTAGTTTGCAACCTGCATAATCAGCATCTGAATTGTTAGAGTAGGTGCACGTCGAGCCAAGTGTTGGCCGACTGTTCACAATGAAACTCTTTGTATAAACGATCTTTATTTTAATAATATTTGAATTTATTAATTTGGCATATCTTTATCTTTATACCCATGCTAGTTGCATAGATAAAGTCCTTGAATATACAAATAGTAGAAAGAATATGAGATGCTCATATGATGAGTATCATGAAACTCATATTTGGAATACTGTATATTCTAAACCGTTCCTAGTCGATTCAGCCGCCACTAAGAAGGATAAAGGCCGCTCGAGTTAGAGACTAGTATCTGCGATGTGAGTACCATGTTTCATTGGTAGGGGACATTGTGATGTCCGAGCATGCAGATAGGTGCTCCTGGTAGAGTGCACTGAACAACCCTCTATAAAGGACTTTCCAAGTGGTTCTCACTTATCGAGTGGAAAAGTCCTAGTTTATGGTTGTACACCATTAGTCCTTTTGACCCGGGACAACATTGAGACTCTATGTGCTAGCGTTTCACTTTGACTTGTTTACCGACTCTTATAGGGTCATCACGTGACAAGGTTGGGTGTTACGGCGAAACGTATAGGAGTCAATGCATTGTAGCCGGGGATTCACCGCTTACCTACGGGTATGGATATCCTATGTGTTTTTCATGTATGTGTGGGTTGAAATCTCTGATCAGAGTATGGTGGTAATTATGAAAGGGGTTTCATAGATTACACCATCGATGCAACCACAACATGACACATAGTATCGATTCATTGACAACTCTCGATAAACCAATAGTTGTCGAATCGGTCGGGATATATGAGCTGAACGGACCGTACTGTACGCTAACCATAATTGAATGGTTCTTGCAGGCACTATCATGTGATACCTAGGGAATCACGTAAGCGATGCTGCTAGGTGTTTAACGTGATTGGTTGGGTACTATCAGACTTGAGTTCTGACGTTCTTACTATCAAGGAGTTGATAAGTAAGAATGGAGCAATTGGGGTATGCTCGAATAAGGACATGTTTAGTCCGAATCACATTGAGATGTGAACCCACGGCTAGTTGTATCAATGAACCATTGAGGGCCACACAAGTACTGGCTTTGTAAATCCCGATGAGAAGTAAAATAGTTCAATGTGTTGAACGGCTTATAAATGTGTTTATAAGCGTAAAGAAAAATAGAAGTATGACTTCTATGAGAGAAATATAAATTTTAATTTATGGAAGTGTTCCTAAATTAAAATTTGACCAAGTGAATAATGTATTTGAAAATTGTGATTTTCATAAACATTATTATGGAATAAATTAAATTAATTCAAGTGTTGAATTAATTAAACATTAGTGGACCTAGTAGAGCCCAAATAATTAAATTAATTCAAATGTTGGATTAATTAAATAATATTGAGTCTTGTAGAGCTCAATTAAAATAATTATTTAAACTAGTGGGACTTGAGTAAATTCAAGTAATATTTAATTTGTCTCAAATATGTTTGAGATAATTAAATTTAGTCTATGGTTTTTTTTTTGATAGAAAACTATCTTATATGCATGCATGGGAGGTGAAGGGTTGGAGATTACTTTTTATTTAAATAATGCAAGGCATGCACCTTTTTGCTTTTGCTTTTTTCACAACCAAGACAAGCAATTAACAACTCATTCACTCCATTCTTGCACCTAGACTTGGCCGAAATTCCTACCAAAATTCTCTCCATTTTTCTTCTTGTTTTGTTCTTCAAGTGTTGAAGAATAAAAATCATTCTCATTGAAAAATCTTCTAGTTTTTCTAGTGCAAAACTAGAAGGGGTTTACCTAGCTTGTGGTGGGCCTTATTTTGAAGGAAAGGAGGAGGAGCTTGTAGACTTGTCTTCCATTTGAAGAGCTTTGTTGTTCACAACAAAGTTGGTGCCATTCATCAATCCTTGTGATTGATAGGTAAAACTTCTAAACATCCTATGTATGTTTTATTTTGTAAATATTGCACTAAACCATGGTGGCCGAAATATTGAGCTTTAAAATTTAAATTTTTTGACTTCCGTTGCGCTTCCGGCCACCGTAACCGGTCCGCTTTCAAGTGGTATCCGAGCTATGGTTACGGTTTTTGTGTAATATTTACGTAATATTATGTTGAGATCAATTTCTAACCGCTTGAGAAATTTTTTGGTGCAAGGAATTAACAAGGCCGAAATTTTTGAAGCAAAACAAAAAAAAAAATATATTTTTCGGGCAGCATGTTGCTGCCCGGGGGCTGCCCGAGCTGCCCTGAAATTTCGGGCAGCAAAGGGCAGCCCGAGGGGCTGCCCGAAAAAGTGCAGAATTTTAAATAATAAAATATATATATATTTTGTTGCCGGAATCCGGCGACGGAGCTCCGGCGACGGCGATGACGACTAGGGTATCCAAAAGTGTTTTAAACAATCTTAGTGTCATGGGCCTTGAGATGTTGGGCCATTGGATGGCCAACATAATTTGTGAAATTTAAATGGGCCAAAATATTTTTTGGTGAAAAATGGTTTTTGGGCCCTTAAGTTTAAATTTACAATTGTTGCACATATTTTCTCATAAAATAAATAATTGAAGTAGGACTTTAATTATTTATAGTAAATTGTGATTTACAAGAAATTTGATTATAAATAAATTAATTTGAAAGTAGACAAAGGTGTTTGTATACTTTGTTAATTTAATTTATAATTGTGGCGGTTAGTGATTGGATCAAGATATATAATATTGGATCAATTAATTATTGTGATAATTAATTGATGGTGTATGATATGTGATATTATGCATGAAGGATGATCAAAAGCCCAAGCCCAATTTGCTAGGTGTATGCTAGGATATTTGTGTTGTATGATTGTAATAATTATCAATTTAAAGTGGGCTTGGTTTATGGCCCGTTCCCACCCCCATGAGATGCATCCCTATGTGCCATGGATATTTAATTGTAAATATTAGAATAGTGGAAGATCAAGATTGGAAGATGGTGGCCTTGGTGATTATGAAGATCGAAGACATGTAATATTGGATGCTAATGTAATAATTTAGTTGCATTTGCATCCCGTGCATTTACCCTAGGATTGGACCTAGGCCCGTGTTTAGCTCACACGGGCCATTAGTATTGGGGCAATTGATCATCCTTGTCTTGTTTTCTATTTATAATATATGCATGATATGTTATAAATAATGAGTATGTGCGTTATTATTATAATAATAACAAAGTTGCATGAATCCGGCAAACATACGATCAAACATGGCGAGCTTTTAAAATAAAATTAATGATGAGACCTTTCAAAATTAAAAACCCTCATTTTTAATAAGATTCAAAATTAATATCAAGTCCGAGAAGGGGAATTATAAATTTGTTTATAATTTCCTTGTCTTCCATCGACAATGGATGCATGATGAACGCTACCCGTACTCGGGGCTCGGCTCATATTATTGAGGGGGCCCTGGGTGCCGGAAAGCTGTGACATCCATTGACATAGTGATGTGAACTACGTGGAACTCCCATGATTTCGGCTCATATTATTGAGGGAACTCATGGCGACCGTCCATTAAGGTTCAATATCGATGGGTTAGGCTTGACACGTGAAGATGAACGACGTCATATTATTGGGTCCTAATCAAACGTGAGACAAAGGTATACGTAGAGGGTTGCATAGCGATGCAATTGGAAACTACCTTTTAGGAATTCTGATTGGCCGATATTATTCGGGATCACAATTCGCTAATTGGACCTTACGTACCTACTGAGGAAAGTGTTTCCCGTTTTCACTAGAGGGTAGTGAAAATGTCAAAACAGTGGGAGCGATAATTTATAAAGTAAAAGTCCAAACTTTATATCTTATTAAATATTTTAAAATAGTCATTAACATTTATCTGTTTTACTTTTCAGTACAAATCTTTGACAATGTCATCAATTCGCAACCCGTTTTCGGTTATTCTCGAAAAACACGTTCTAACCGGACCTAACTATATCACTTGGCTAAGAAATCTAAAGATTGTCTTAAACTCGGAGAAAATCGCATACACACTGACTAAGTCGCCCCCTGCTGAGGCTCCGACTAGCTGCACTCCTGAGGAATTGCAGACCTACAAGGATTGGTGCGACCATGACTTGAAGGCAAGGTGTTATATGCAGGCTTTGATGAACGATGAGCTGCAAAGGCGATTTGAGGATGCAAAGAATGCTGCTGACATTCATATGCACCTCAAGGAGCTCTTCGGTGAGCAGACTCGGCCTTTGAGGCATGCCACAGTAAAGGAGCTCATCACTTTACGCATGCGAGATGGGACTTCGGTCCATGAGCATGGCCTAAAGTTGATTGGGCTCGTGGACAAGCTCGTTGGCATGGATTTGGTATTGCCTTCGGAGTTGACCACTGATGTGTTGCTGCTGTCGCTGCCTAGCTCTTTCGATCCTTTTGTCGTGAACTTCAATATGAACAAGCTCGAGCCCAGCCTTGAAGAGTTGGTGAACATGCTTGTGACCTTTTGAGTCCACAATCAAAAAGGAGAAGTCGGTTCTTTATGTGGGCTCTTCATCTGGCACGAAGACCGGTCCACCTGAGAAGGGAAAGAAGCGTTCTTTCCAGCGCCCCAATAAGAGCGAGGCCTTGAAGAGGCAGACTCCGAATCCCGTAGTGGCAGCTGCGCCAGCCAAGGCTGAGAAGACAGTTGACATCTGTCATCACTGCAAGAAGCCTGGACATTGGAGGCGTAACTGCCGGGAATATCTTGCGCAGAAGGGTTCTGGCAAAGGTATGTTCTTTATTGAAGTAATATCTCGATTAACTCTACTTCTTGGGTATTGGATACCGGCTGTGGCTCACATCTCTGTAATGATTTGCAGGCGATGGGAAGAAGTAGAAGGCTCCGAGAGGGTGAGACCTTCTTAAGGATGGGCAATGGGGCAAGAGTTGCTGCCAAAACTGTTGGAGATGTTTATTTAATTTTGAACAATGATTTTAAGCTTATTTTGAGAGATGTTTTATTTGTACCAGACTTGATCAAAAACATTATTTCCATTCCTATGCTTGATATCGATGGATTTTCTTGTTTATTTGGCAAAGGTGTTTGCAATATTTACAAGAATGAATGTTTAGTTGGTACCGGTGAACTTGAAAACAATCTCTACACCTTAAAATTAAAATATATTCCACTTAACAATGTCCAAACGATAACAACAACAAATAAGCGCAAACAAGATACTCTTAATTCGGCACAATTATGGCATGCTCGATTAGGTCATATTTCCCTAAGAAGGATGAACAAGCTAGTGGGAGTTGGCATGTTTGATATGTCCGATATTAATGCTCTCTCGACTTGTGAATCCTGTCTAAAAGGAAAGATGACCAAAATTCTCTTTAAGGGCCATGCGGAGCGAGCCAAAGGGTTATTGGATTTGATCCATACCGACGTGTGCGGTCCACTTAGCATCACCACTAAGCATGGACATTCCTACTTCATCACCTTTACCGATGACTTTTCGAGGTATGGGTATGTGTATTTGATGAAATACAAGTCTGAAGTCTTTGAAAGGTTCAAAGAATTCAGAAGTGAAGTAGAGAAACAATTGGGACGAAGCATCAAGACACTTCGATCGGATCGAGGTGGTGAGTACTTGAGTGCCGAGTTCCAAGAGTATCTTAGAGAGAATGGGATTCTCTCGCAGTGGACTCCGCCCGCTACACCGCAGTTGAATGGTGTTTCGGAGCGTCGTAACCGGACTTTTATGGACATGGTTCGGTCTATGATGGGGTTCACGGAGTTGCCGCCATCCTTTTGGGGATATGCGCTTGAAACAGCGGCACTGTTGTTGAACAATGTCCATACAAAGGCAGTTGACAAGACTCCATATGAGATATGGATGGGTAAGCCTCCCAAGTATTCTTATCTTAGAATATGGGGGTGCCCTGCTTATGTGAAGTAGACAGTGGGAGATAAATTGGATAGTCGATCTATTTTATGCTACTTTGTGGGATATCCAAGGAATTCCGTTGGATATTGTTTCTATCATCCCCAAGAAACAAAGGTGTTTGTTTCTAGGAATGCAACCTTTTTGGAAAAGGAATTTCTATTGGATAGAAAGGGCGAGATGATAGAACTCGAAGAGGTTCGAGAGACACCCACAGTTGTAGAACCCACACCCAATGAGCTAAGTGAGGAGATACAAGCTCCTAGAAGATCCGAGAGGGTCTCGAGACCACCTGTAAGATATGGTCTGCTTCTTGAAGAGGGCCACGATGAGCCTAATCTTGGATGTGATCCAAGGACCTTCAAGGAAGCGTTATCGGATGCCGATTCATCCAAATGGCTTGAAGCAATGGAATCTGAGATGAATTCCATGCATTCGAACCAAGTGTGGAATCTTGTGGATCCACCTGAGGGAACTGTTCCCATAGGGTGTAAATGGATTTACAAGAGGAAACTTGGGGCGGATGGGAAGGTATTGACCTTCAAGGCGCGATTGGTAGCAAAAGGGTATACTCAAAGGCAAGGTGTTGACTATGAGGAAACCTTTTCTCTAGTTGCGATGTTCAAGTCCATTAGGATATTGCTAGCCATAGCTGCATGGTATGACTATGAGATATGGCAGATGGATGTGAAGACAGCCTTCCTTAATGGGGATATTAAGGAAGAGATTTACATGTCTCAACCTGAGGGGTTTACATCTATCGGAAGTGAGCATATGGTATGCAAACTTCAAAGATCTATTTATGGTCTTAAGCAGGCATCGAGGAGCTGGAACCTCAGATTCGATAGTACAATCAAAGAGTTTGGTTTTACTAAGAATCCTGAGGAACCCTGTGTGTATAAGAAGGTCAGTGGGAGTGCTGTGACATTCCTTGTTCTTTATGTTGATGACATTCTACTCATTGGGAATGATGTAAGAATGTTGCAATCAACAAAGATATGGTTAGCAAGTAAGTTCTCAATGCAGGACTTGGGTGAAGCATCTTTTGTATTGGGAATACAGATCTATAGAGATAGATCAAGAAGATTGCTTGGTCTCACCCAGTCCACATACATTGATACCATCGTGAAGCGGTTCTCGATGGATGATTCCAAGAGAGAACATCTACCAATGTGTCATGGCGTGTCCCTATCCAAGTCTATGTCTCCCAAGACTGATGCAGAGATAGCGGCGATGACACGAATTCCGTATGCTTCGGCTATTGGTAGTATCATGTATGGGATGATATCTACACGTCCTGACGTGGCATTTGCACTAAGTGTAGCGAGTAGATATCAATCCAACCCTGATCTTCCACACTGGAAAGCTGTGAAAGACATCCTCAAGTATTTGAGAAGGACCAATAAGTTGTTCTTGGTCTATGGGGGTGGAGAACTGAAATTGGAAGGCTATACCGACTCTAGCTTCCAAAGCGATGTTGATGACTCGAAGTCAACCTCCGGATTCATATTCATGCTCAATGGTGGTGCTGTCTCTTGGAAGAGTTCCAAGCAAGACAGTACTGCGGATTCCACCACTGAGGCAGAATACATTGCTGCATCGGCTGCAGCAAAGGAGGCTGTTTGGATTAGGAATTTTGTCCAAGAGTTGGGCGCCATTCCTAATGGAGTTGCTCCTATCCCGATGATGTGTGACAACACGGGAGCCATAGCTCAGGCGAAGGAGCCAAGGTCTCATCAGAAGTCCAAACATGTATTGAGAAAGTACCACATCCTCCGAGAGATTGTGGAACGAGGAGAAGTGTCGATCGACAAAGTCGGCTCCGCATTTAATATTGCTGATCCACTAACTAAGCCTTTACCAGGACCATCATTCGATAAGCATCGCGAATCAATGGGTCTAAAGTATATGGGTAGTTGGCTCTAGTGCAAGTGGTAGATTGTTAGAGTAGGTGCACGTCGAGCCAAGTAATGGCCGTCTGTTCACAATGAAACTCTTTGTATAAACGATCTTTATTTTAATAATATTTGAATTTATTAATTTGGCGCATCTTTATCTTTATACCCATGCTAGTTGCATAGATAAAGTCCTTGAATATACAAATAGTAGAAAGAATATGAGATGCTCATATGATGAGTATCATGAAACTCATATTTGGAATACTGTATATTCTAAACCGTTCCTAGTCGATTCAGCCGCCACTAAGAAGGATAAAGGCCGCTCGAGTTAGAGACTAGTATCTGCGATGTGAGTACCATGTTTCATTGTTAGGGGACATTGTGATGTCCGAGCATGCAGATAGGTGCTCCTGGTAGAGTGCACTGAACAACCCTCTATAAAGGACTTTCCAAGTGGTTCTCACTTATCGAGTGGAAAAGTCCTAGTTTATGGTTGTACACCATTAGTCCTTTTGACCCGGGAGAACATTGAGACTCTATGTGCTAGCGTTTCACTTTGACTTGTTTACCGACTCTTATAGGGTCATCACGTGACAAGGTTGGGTGTTACGGCGAAACATATAGGAGTCAATGCATTGTAGCCGGGGATTCACCGCTTACCTACGGGTATGGATACCCTATGTGTTTTTCATGTATGTGTGGGTTGAAATCATTGATCAGAGTATGGTGGTAATTATGAAAGGGGTTTCATAGATTACACCATCGATGCAACCACAACATGACACATAGTATCGATTCATTGACAACTCTCGATAAACCAATAGTTGTCGAATCGGTCGGGATATATGAGCTGAAGGGACCGTACTGTACGCTAACCATAATTGAATGGTTCTTGCAGGCACTATCATGTGATACCTAGGGAATCACGTAAGCGATGCTGCTAGGCGTTTAACGTGATTGGTTGGGTACTATCAGACTTGAGTTCTGACGTTCTTACTATCAAGGAGTTGATAAGTAAGAATGGAGCAATTGGGGTATGCTCGAATAAGGACATGTTTAGTCCGAATCACATTGAGATGTGAATCCACGGCTAGTTGTATCAATGAACCATTGAGGGCCACACAAGTACTGGCTTTGTAAATCCCGATGAGAAGTAAAATAGTTTAATGTGTTGAACGGCTTATAAATGTGTTTATAAGCGTAAAGAAAAATAGAAGTATGACTTCTATGAGAGAAATATAAATTTTAATTTATGGAAGTGTTCCTAAATTAAAATTTGACCAAGTGAATAATGTATTTGAAAATTGTGATTTTCATAAACATTATTATGGACTAAATTAAATTAATTCAAGTGTTGAATTAATTAAACACTAGTGGGCCTAGTAGAGCCCAAATAATTAAATTAATTCAAATGTTGGATTAATTAAATAATATTGAGTCTTGTAGAGCTCAATTAAAATAATTATTTAAACTAGTGGGACTTGAGTAAATTCAAGTAATATTTAATTTGTCTCAAATATGTTTGAGATAATTAAATTTAGTCTATGGTTTTTTTTTTTGATAGAAAACTATATTATATGCATGCATGGGAGGTGAAGGGTTGGAGATTACTTTTTATTAAAATAATGCAAGGCATGCACCTTTTTGCTTTTGCTTTTTTCACAACCAAGACAAGCAATTAACAACTCATTCACTCCATTCTTGCACCTAGACTTGGCCGAAATTCCTACCAAAATTCTCTCCATTTTTCTTCTTGTTTTGTTCTTCAAGTGTTGAAGAATAAAAATCATTCTCATTGAAAAATCTTCTAGTTTTTCTAGTGCAAAACTAGAAGGGGTTTACCTAGCTTGTGGTGGGCCTTATTTTGAAGGAAAGGAGGAGGAGCTTGTAGACTTGTCTTCCATTTGAAGAGCTTTGTTGTTCACAACAAAGTTGGTGCCATTCATCAATCCTTGTGATTGATAGGTAAAACTTCTAAACATCCTATGTATGTTTTATTTTGTAAATATTGCACTAAACCATGGTGGCCGAAATATTGAGCTTTAAAATTTAAATTTTTTGTCTTCCGTTGCGCTTCCGGCCACCGTAACCGGTCCGCTTTCATGAATATCCAATAAGATTTAACGATGAATCATTGGGATACCATAAGCCGACATTTGAGTTCCTTTCAAGTACTTCAAAATACGTTTAACAGCAATATAATGAAATTGTTTGGGGTTAGATTGAAATCTAGCACAAATACAAACAGCAAACATGATATCTGGTCTACTGGCAGTTAGATATAATAATGAACCAATAAGACCGCGATACTGAGTTACTTCTACTGGAATACCACATTCATCTTTGTCAAGTTTAATAGATGAGCTCATTGGAGTAGAAGCAGCAGGGCATGCTTCCATTCCAAACTTTTTCAGAAGCTCCTTGGTGTACTTGGCTTGATTTATAAAGATTCCAGTCTCTAGTTTCTTAATCTGTAATCCTAAGAAGAATGTTAATTCTCCCATCATATTCATTTCGAATTTATCCTGCATCAATTTTCCAAACTTTGCACATAATTTGGGGTTAGTTGACCCAAAAATGATAACATCAACATAGATGTGGGGACCCGGACGCTGATCTTCTTCTTAATCATTGTTGGGATTTAATTATCAGTTCTGATAAATAGGGTCTAAAAATTTTCTTTTAAAATGTAAATGCGGAAGGTAATGGAATCTAAATAATATACATCTCAGTATAAAATACATTTCAGTATAAAAGTACAATACTGTACAATCTAAGTCTAAGGTTCGGTTACTAAGTTCATGTAATGAACCAAATCTACTGTAAGTCCGGAATTACCACGCTAACTCGTCTTCTCTCATCATCTTCTGACCCCGATCATGTCCCACCTGTTGTCATGCACACATACAAAACAAGACAACAGCCGGATAACTCCGGTGAGAATAAATCCCAGTATAACTCATGGTAAGCATGTATATAAACAGTCTAAATTATGAAACATGCTATCATGAATAAAATTAAAACAATAGATTTCATAATCTATGAAATGAAATCAAAATAAGCATGCAACTCAAATCTGATAAACATGCAATTCAAATCAAATCATAAAACATGCTATCATGACTGAAAGCAATAACAATGGGTTCCATAGTCTATGAAACCACATCCATAAACACATGCAGTTCTAGTCAAATCATGTCTAGACTCGACTCAACTATAACTCTAGGGATCCCGGTGTGAATAAGACGTCAATGGCTGTCACCTACCCTCCCACTAGGGGTGACTGTACGTCTTATTCCTAGACTTCGGTCATAGCTGTATCGAATAATCTACAATAGGACAATGTCTGCTCCTATGTAACGATACACCGAATGTCAAGAAGTCTGACTGTTTCTGTCAAACTTTCCTATCTCAAATGCAATGCCTAACCATCTGTAAACAATGCATAATTATCTCAAAAGATTCGAATACAATTCTATAAACAAATCATAATCATATCATAAGATAAACAATAGGTCTAGTATGTGATTTAGTTGGGAAACTCAAATAAGATCTGATTTGAGTTATATCTTCCCAAATATCACATGAATTATACCTTTGTCGTCCGGGTCTGACGAAGACGATGATCTGTATTCAATTCTGTCCATATCAAATCTGAAATGACAATATCGAATACAACGTATCCGTAAATAACTCAATACACAATCTGTTCTGATCAATACTTAACTCAGTACATAATCTGATCAATATCTGAACAAGATACAATTCAATTCATGTCATCGATATCACAATACAATCTGAATCATATCTGAATCTGATTAATCTAAATCAACTGATGTTTCGACGGCATAACAATACAGTCTGAATGACCCCGTCAATCTGAACATCACACATATAATATCAGAATTCATAATCAATACTAGTACAATTCATAATCTCAACGATAACACAAATCTGATATCGAATCTCAATTAAATCTACTCTGAAATTCATAACAATTTCATAAACAGTCTGTTCTTTAATCTGACTTCAATTATACAATGTATACTGTAGCAGAAACATCATATCTGATTCGTATTCAGTTCTGACAATATCATAAATTCAAATCTTGTCTAAACGTAACAAAACTTACGTCCAATTTTAGTTGTCGTTGCTAGAAACACGATACCGAAAACGGATTCAAAATCAGACGAACGAATCGTTCACAATTTCCAAATCTTCCCTCGGTTTCCTTTTTCTTTTCCTTTCTCTTCCTTATTTCTGAAGGAAGGAATCGGTTGTATATATATATATATATACACATATTGCATGATACAATGGCAAGTGACGTTGTGCATGTTCTGCACGTTTCGCGCATATGCGCGAACAACGTCGCGCATATGCGCCAGTTATAAAAACTAGCCTTAGTCTTCTCGCGCATATGCGCCAATTATTCCGTGCATATGTGCCAATCATTCTGCCAACCCCGCGCATGTGCGCCATTTATGTCGCGCATATGCGCCGATCATTCTGGACGGGTCGCGCAGATGCGCGCCTTATCTCGCGCATATGCGCCGATCATTCTGGACGGGTCGCGCAGATGCGCGCCTTATCTCGCGCATGTGCGCCGATGCTACTGGATGTTCCGCGCATGTGCGTCGATACATGTCGCGCATGTGCGTCAATCCTACTCTTCACACAAAATGTGAATCCTTTTCCGGCTCTCCCGAACTGATTCGTTCCGTCTATAATTATCTCAATTAATCAATAAATCATTTCAGATTAATTTCTGATTACAGTAATAAAATCTCGGGCATTACAATAGATCTGTACTAAAAGAATATGCTTATTCTTGACTAATGTAAACAAGGTTTTGTCTACTGCTCCAATGGTAAAATCATGATCAATAAGAAACTGTGATAGAGTGTCATACCATGCTCTAGGTCCTGTTTTAGACCATATAATGCTTTGTGTAATTTAAAAATGTGATGAGGTGAGAAATGATCGATAAAACCTGGAGGTTGTTCGACGTAGACTTCTTCTTGTAAAAGACCATTCAGAAAAGCACTTTTCACATCCATTTGATATATTTTGAAATTTTTGAAAGCAGCAAATGCTAAGAATATTCTGATTGCTTCGAGCTTTGCTACTGGTGCGTAGGTCTCATCAAAGTCTATTCCTTCTTCTTGTCTGAAGCCTTGAGCAACCAATCTTGCTTTATTTCTCACCATTGTGCCTTCTTCATTGAGTTTGTTTCTAAATACCCACCGAGTTCCAATGACAGCATGGTGAGATGGTCTAGGTACTAGAAACCAAACTTCATTTCGTTTGAATTGATTCATCTCTTCTTGCATGGCTTCAATCCAACTAGGATCCAGAAGAGCTTCTTCAATTTTCTTTGGTTCATCCTGAGATATAAAAGCAGCATGCATGTATTCATTAAGCATTTGCCTTCTGGTTCTCAAAGGTGCTGCTGGATTACCAATAACCAATGATGGAGGATGAGATTTTCTCCAGATAAAAGGATTTAAAAGGATATCTTCCTGATTTGATATGTTGAGATTGTTCTCGACGGAACCAGTAGTAGGTTCCTGAGTGTCTTCTGCTGGTATTGGTAGATCCAAAGTCTGTACTTCTGGTTCCACTAATGGAATTTCTGGTTCTGGATTTTGAAGATCCTTGATGTTTGCTTCTACATCATCTTCACTGTCAATTTCCAAGTGAATCCTGTCTAGCCTGTTACTTAAATCAGATATGTTAGAAATTTCAGGAGCACTGCTGTCTTCATCGAAGACAACATGAATCGATTCTTCGACATTAAGAGTTCTATTGTTGAAGATTCTAAAGGCTTTACTTACAGCCAAGTAACCAAGAAATAGTCCAGCATCTGATTTTGAGTCAAATGCAGTTAAATGATTTTTGCCATTATTTAGCACAAAACATTTGCAACCAAACACATGAAAATAAGATACGTTAGGCTTCTTCCCTTTCCATATTTCATAAGGGGTCTGATTGTGCCTTTTGTTGACCATAGATCTGTTTTGCGTGTAACAAGCAGTATTGATAGCTTCAGCCCAGAAGCGCTGAGAGATGTCTGCATCTGCTAGCATTGTTCTAGCTGCTTCTTTTAGAGTTCTATTTCTCCTCTCAGCTACTCCGTTTTTTTGAGGTGTTCTGGCAGCTGAATATTCATGATGAATCCCCTGTTCATTCAAATATAACTCAAGATACTTGTTAGTGAACTCAGTACCCCGATCACTTCTGATTTTAATGATGGCAGTAGATTTTTCATTTTGAATTCTTTTCAGAAGCTTGATCAAGAGGCTACTGGTTTGATCTTTTCCTGCGAGAAATATTACCCAAGTGAATCTAGAAAAATCATCAATATCAACAAGAGTATATTTCATTCCCCCTAAGCTCATGATGGGGATTGGACCAAAAAGATTCATATGCAGTAGTTCCAGACATCTTGAAGTTGATTTGCTATCTTTGTTCTTGAAACTGGATCTTATCTGTTTCCCAAGCTGACAAGCAGAACAAACATAATTTTTAACAAAATTAATATCAGGTAATCCATCAACTATATTCTGCTTCTTGAGATAATTGATTGACTTGAAATTTAGATGATTTAATTTCTTGTGCCATAGCCAGTGTTTATTGCTAAGAGAAGCAACTAAGCATGTAGGAGTATTGACATGATTTGAGTTCCAAGAGACTCTGTAAGTATTGCCTTCTCTTTTTCCGGTTAACACAGTAGTTTCAGCAGAATCTCTAACTATACATGAATGCTTCTAAAAAGCTACAGAATAACCATTATCACATAGTTGACTAATGCTGATTAGATTGTAACAAAGATTGTCAACTAATAACACATCATTGATAGTTATGTTACCATGTATACCTTTTGAGTTGTCTCCAAAAATTATCTTTGGTCCAGTACAACTCACTATCTCGGAAAGTAGGTTTTTCTGTCCAGTCATGTGTCTGGAGCATCCACTGTCCAGATACCATGTAGAGTTACTGACTTCTGCTTTCTTCTGCTGTTCCTGCATACACAAATTTTAGTATCTCGTACCCAAATCTATTTGGGTCCAAGCCTTATCAGTCTTTTGGGGACCCACATTTGTACAATTCTTGGTGACCCTGTACTTCAGGTATCCAAAGATGTGTGTGCAATAGAAGGTCTGTTATTTCTAACAGTATGCATATTAAAATGTTGTCCCTCCTTTCTGTTTCTATTTTTCAGTCTGTATCTCTTCTGAACAGGTTTAGAGTTGTAGTACTGGTGGTTTTTAACCTTCATAGGGTGTTGTCTTCCAGAGTTGAATTCTTTTCTGAATCTAGAACTCTGGTCAACTTTTTCCTTAGGTATAACGTAACCCAGACCATAGTGCATTCTTCTGTTCATCTGATTTCAATTTCTTTCAAAATCTAGAACTCTGGTCAACTTTTTCCTTAGGTATAACGTAACCCAGACCATAGTGCATTCTTCTGTTCATCTGATTTCCATTTCTTTCAACTGAAGCAATAGGTACCTCTGGTTCCTGTACCACACTGGATTTCAGAAAGTGAATGTATTTCCCTTTGCACATATCCAGTGTTGGCTTAGTATTAGTTTCAGAAGTGCCTTCATTATTACAAAAACCGAGACCACTCCTATCTCCTGACTGTTTTTGTAATTATTGCATCTTTTCCAATGAAACAGAAGACTTGTTCCAAGCATTTACCAGTAGCGACAACTTCTGGTTTTCAGAAAGCACCTTCTGGTAATCTGCTTTGGCTCTTTCATTCTCAGTTATTAATTTACTCATCTTAACTTGTAAATCATTACAGCTGTCTACTTGCAAGCAAGTTAACTTACTGTTCTGATTCTTTAAGTTTTGATTTTCGATCTTAACTTCTTCAAATGATTCAGAAAGTCTGGAATAATCTTTTACCATGTCATGTAGTGCATCAATCAAATCATTTCGTGTAAATTCATTTGAGTCAAAATCAAATACCTCTTCAAATGTCGAGGTTGAGTCATTGTCTGCCATGAGACATTTGACTTCTTCTGCATCACTATCACTGGAATGACTTTCTGAGTCAGATGACTCAGAACTAGAGTCCGCCCATTTGAATTTGCTTTCTTCGGCAATCATTGCTTTTCGATCTCTTCTGGTCTTTTTGTCATTTCTCTTGTGATCTTTTCTCTTTTGGTCATCCTTCTTTGGTTTAGGGCAATCAGCAATGAAGTGACCTATCTTTCCACAGTTAAAGCATCACATGTCACCAGATGGTGAATCATTCTTGAAGTTGCGATTGGGAACCTGATAAGTTCGATGGTTCTTCTTCATGAACCTAGAGAATTTCTTTACAAATAAGGACATAGCATCACTACTGATTTGTTCAGCAGTCTTCTCCAATGTATTGTCAATGATCACAGTAGGTAATGCCTGAGGTACAACTGCAGCAGCAGTAGAAGAGGTAGTGGCAGTAGCAGTAAAAGCAGTAGCAGTAGCAGCAAGAGCCTTGGTGGGTAGGTTTGAAGGCTCTTCTCCACTCCTTACTTCCAATTCAAACTCGTAGGCTTTCAGATCTGCAAATAAGTCGTGCAGTTCCAACTTATTCAAGTCTTTGGATACTCTCATAGCCATTGTTTTAACATCCCATTCTCTGGGTAAGGCTCTCATCACCTTGAGGGCTATTTCTCTATTGTTACACTCTTTACCCAAAGCTGTTAGCTCATTTACCAGGCTGCTGAATCTTTCATCAAACTCGTTTAGAGTTTCACTAGCTCTCATTTTTAGATTTTCGAACTTCTGCATTGCTACAGACAGTTTTTTTCTTTCGTTTGCTCATTTCCTTCACATATTTGGATGAGCTTCTCCCAAATATCCTTTGCAGTAGAACACATTTTGATCTTGCTAAAAGTGTTCTTGTCGAGAGTTTTATACAATATATCCTTCGCCACATTATCAAGGTTGGCCTTCTTCTTATCTTTACTGGTCCATTCACTTCTTGATTTTTCAACCATCTGTGGTGCACCCTCAGTAACAGCAACAGCTGTATTAGGCTTTAATATTTTCAGTGGACCATCTGTTATGACATACCACATGTCATCATCTTGTGCTGCAAGATGAGCTTGCATTCTGATCTTCCAGTCATCGAAATCTTCCTTAGAGAACATTGGGATCTTGCTGAAGTGTGCCATTTGTTGTAGTTTTTCACGAACAAGAATAACCTGCTCTGATACCAATTGTTGAGGATCGAAGTTGAGTTCAGAGGGGGGGTGTATAAACTCTACTCGTTTTTATTTCTATTTTGATGAGGTACTAAAATCCTGTTAGGGATAGTAGTTTATCTTGTGCGTATACTTTCACCTGATTACAATAAAACGTGCGGAGACAATCTGATGAAGTAGTTGAAAGACAATAAAACAGTAGTCAGCAGTTGTTTATGGAAGTTCGAAGATAAACTCTTCTACATCTCCCCTTCTCCTGTTTCCAGAAGGTATAACTAAAAGACTTTGGATATTACAGTACAGCTCTTGTACACACCCACTTCAGAAGGACTTACACCTCAGCCTACTGAAACTCTTAGTTACTCAACTCACAAAAGTGCGAAACACAAAGTTCTGAAAAGACTCTTTTCAGATTACAAACTCTTCTTGATAAAGTATAAGTGATGTAAAGATTGTGAAGAGTGTAAGAATCAGTAGCACAAGATGATCTCCAAAAGATCAGATAAAAGCTATGAAGCGTGTGCTACTTTTCTTTGTGTTGAACTCTAAGTATTCAAGGAATATCGAGATTTTCTTATCAGTGAAAAATAGCTTTGATCCTTGAAGAATAATGTTAAGCGAAGAGTCGTGTCGTATAAGGATTTGATCCATGTATATATAATCGACTGAGTTCAACGTTCACAATCAGAGGATGTCTTCAGATAGCTGATACAATCAGCTTTATTACCAAAAGAGGTTCCTGCAGAAAATGTAGTGACCCGTTCCAGAATCACCTACTAATCAGAACTTAAGCATGCAAAATTTAACATTTAAAATGAATCAGGTAAACAGCGGAAAAACAGTAATACAATCCAATCGAATCTGTAAGCACAACATACTTAAACAACCAGATCGAACTAAATACCAAGAACAAATACCAACAACTACAGGTCAACCTCTGCCAGCTCCCTGTCCACTCCCTCCTGGACCGTCCAACCTGAGACCTGCCCCATCGAATAGGGTGTCCAAAACAGAGATAAACCGAGGACGTGAGCATAAAACGCTCAGCACCGAAAGCATGAGTATACAAGACTATGACATGCATGTATGCAAAATGTACTGGATACCAGGATCTGGGTATATCGAAATACTGCTCAGGTAAATGACGTCAAGGTATGTAGCACTCTGCGCCGTCGCACCAGGAGGTGGCTCCCATACCAAAATAAACCTGTGGATATACCGGTGACCTGACCACCGTCGGCCAACGGGGTCCAACCATCCACAACAAACGAGGGCTGAGCACCCTCTCAACAGGCTATCTCAAAAATAGTCAGGCTCAACATGATTATGCAAATGCCGCATAATAAACCATGCATCATATGACAGATAATAATGCAACATATAAACATGCAACACATAGTAAAGCATACTCAATCCTGCTATCTCGGATAGTACTTTCGTACCTCAAACCAGTAGATCCTAGCAATCAGTCCTAGAATCAAGTCTGCGTCCGTAGTCAGCCCACTGATGCCGCTAGCTCCCAACTAGAGCACAGCTCCGCTACAAAACCAGTAGCTCCCCGCTAGTGCCTAAACCTCGGGAAAAGACTAGAAACCCATCAGAAACGACTAAAACGCTCTGGAACACTCGGAATTGGCGAGTAACAAATGAAGCCTCGTGCCTCTATTTATAGACAACGATCGGACGATCCGATCCACTTCGGACGATCCGATCCACTATACACTTCGGACCTTCCGAACCCTTATCGGACGATCCGAACCCTGCATGTCTTCCACGTGTCCAGACACCTGTCTTCGGACGATCCGAACCCTGATCGGACGATCCGAACTCTGCATGTCTTCCACGTGTCCAGACACCTGTCTTCGGACGATCCGAACCCTGATCGGACGATCCGAACTCTGCATGTCTTCCACGTGTCCAACCACCTGTCTTCGGACGATTCGAACCCTCTTCGGACGATCCGAACCCGCTTCGGACGATCCGAACTCTGTTCGGTCCTTCCGATCCCACCGAAATATAATTAATCCAATAATTAACTCAAATTAGGCATCGGGATACTACATTCTCCCCCCCTAAAAAGGATTTCGTCCGCGAAATCGAGCCTGAAGAATGACAATTCTGAACAACAATACATTCAACTTAAGAATGAATTACAACTGAAAGTACAACTGAAATTACAATCATTACTGAAAATACTACAACTAGAACAACTCTGGATGCTCTGACCGCATGCGACTCTCTAGTTCCCAAGTAGCTTCTTCAGTACCTCGGCGCTGCCACTGCACTAAGACAAGAGGAATAGTCTTATTCCGCAGTACCTTATCCTTCCGGTCTAAGATCGAAACCGGTCTTTCCACAAAAGACAAATCCGGATTCAGCTGAACTTCTGTCGGATGCAAAACATGAGACTCATCCGCTACGTATCGTCTCAACAAGGACACATGAAACACATTGTGAACACTAGACAGATACGGTGGCAAAGCTAATCTGTAGGCCAAATCTCCCACACATTCTAAGATCTCAAAAGGACCAATGAATCTCGGAGATAGCTTACCCTTGAGTCCAAATCTCAGAATTCTCCGAAAAGGTGATACCTTGAAAAACACTTTCTCGCCTGCATCAAAATGAAGAGGTCTGCGCTTGGAGTTCGCATAACTCGCTTGTCGATCCTGAGCAGTCTTAATCCGCTGTTTGATCACAAGAACTTTGTCCATGGCCTGCTGAATCAATTCTGGACCCTCGAACTGTCGTTCTCCGACTTCTTCCCAGAACAGAGGAGTACGACAACGTCGACCATACAATGCTTCAAACGGAGACTTACCAATACTCCTATGAAAACTGTTGTTGTATGCAAACTCTATCAGCGGCAGATGATCCTGCCAAGCTGGCCCGAAATCCATCACACAAGATCTCAACATATCCTCAAGAGTACGAATAGTCCTCTCTGACTGACCGTCAGTCTCTGGGTGATATGCAGTACTCAAACTCAAGGTAGTGCCCAAAGCTTGCTGAAAGCTGCCCCAAAATCTAGATGTAAATCGAGGATCTCTGTCACTAACGATACTCACGGGCACACCATGAAACCGTACAATCTCCTGAATGTACAACCATGCCATCCGATCGAAAGTGAAATCTCTGTTATACGGAAGAAAATGGGCAGACTTAGTAAGCCGATCCACTACCACCCAGATAGCATCTCTATTCCCCACAGACATAGGCAAGTGAGTCACGAATTCCATCGTGATATGCTCCCACTTCCACTCCGGAATAGGAAGATTCTGTAACAAACCTCCGGGTCGTCGATACTCAGCCTTCACCTGCTGACAGACTAGGCACTTGGAGACATACTGATAAACATTACGTTTCATACCCTTCCACCAAAATCGAGTCCTCAAATCCTTATACATCTTGTTGCTCCCCGGATGAACACTCAACTTGCTACGATGAGCCTGGGACAAAATCTCCTCCCTCAAAGTGTCATCTTCCGGTACAACAACACGACCAGATAAGCACAAAAGACCCTCGGACTGATAGTGGAATCCAGAAGTATTATCTCTATCAGCCAACCGAGCTAATTTCTGAACCTTAGAATCCGACATCTGAGCATCTCTAATCCGAGAATACAAAACTGGCTCGGACAAAATAGTAGCTATACGGATACTCTCTGTTCCCTTCCGATGCTTACAATTGAATCCCATTGAACAGAAATCCTGAATAATCCCAGATACAGCACAAGTCTGAAGAGCAGATAACCTCACCTTGCGACTAAGAGCATCGGCCGTGAGATTCGCAGATCCTGGATGATACTTGATCTCACAATCGTAATCTTTGAGTAGATCCATCCAACGACGCTGACGCATGTTCAACTCAGCCTGAGTGAACAGATACTTCAAACTCTTATGATCGGTGAAAATCTCAAATCGCTCACCATACAGATAATGGCGCCAGATTTTCAAAGCAAAAACGATCGCTGCTAATTCCAGATCATGAACAGGATAGTTTTCCTCATGAGGCTTCAACTGTCTCGATGCATAAGCAATCACATGCTCATTCTGCATCAGAACACACCCTAGTCCCTGCAAGGAGGCATCGGTGTAAACACTGAAACCACCAGATCCAGACGGTAAAGCCAAAACAGACGCAGATGTCAAACGTCTGCGAAGTTCCAAGAAACTCTCTTCGCACTCTGATGTCCACTCAAATGAAACATCTTTCCGAGTGAGCTGAGTGTGTGGCTTAGCAATCTGAGAGAAGTTGACAATGAAACGGCGATAATACCCAGCCAATCCCAGAAAACTGCGGATCTCGGCTACTGTCGTCGGACGCGACCAGTTCAATACCGCTTCCACCTTGCTTGGGTCAACTGAAACTCCCTCGCTAGAAATGACATGACCAAGGAATACAACCCTGTCAATCCAAAACTCACATTTACTCAACTTCGCATAAAGCTGATTCTCGCGAAGTGTCTGTAAAATAATCCTGAAGTGTTGTACGTGTTCTTGCTGATCATGCGAATAGATTAAGATATCATCTATAAACACCACAACAAACTTATCCAAGAATTCCCGAAAAACCCGATTCATCAGATCCATAAAAACTGCTGGTGCATTCGTCACCCCAAAAGGCATAACCAGAAACTCATAATGCCCATACCGGGTCCTGAATGCAGTCTTCGATATATCTCCCTGATGAACCCGAAGCTGATGATAACCAGACCTTAAATCAATCTTGGAATACACAGAGGTACCTTGCAGTTGATCAAATAAATCATCAATCCGTGGCAACGGATACTTATTCTTTATCGTCGCACGATTCAACTGCCGATAATCTATGCAGAGCCGCATAGAACCATCCTTCTTTTTGACAAAAAGAACTGGTGCTCCCCACTGGTACACACTGGGTCGAATATACCCCTTGTCAAGAAGATCCTGCAACTGCTGTTTCAATTCTTGCATCTCCGATGGAGCTAAACGATAAGGAGCTCTAGAGATTGGTGCCGTGCCTGGCACTAAATCAATGCCGAAATCCACTTCCCGAACGGGAGGAAAACCAGGAATCTCCTCGGGAAAAACATCCGGAAAATCGCAAACCACTGGAATGTCACTGATACCGACACTATCTGCGGACGAATCAATAGCATAGATAAGGTAGCCTTCCCCGCCCGACTCTAAAGCACGACAGGCTTTCAGAGCAGAAACCACAGGCATCGGGGGTCGCGCTCCCTCTCCATAGAAAAACCAACTGTCGCCCTCAACTGGACGAAACTGCACAAACTTCTGATAACAGTCCACAGTAGCTCTAAACACAGTCAGCACATCTATTCCCAGAATGCAATCAAAATCCTCCATCACAAGAATCATCAAATTAGCAGTTAAAACATTACCCTCAAACTCTAGAGGACAACCCAAAACTAGACGTTTAGCTAGCACCGAATGACCCATCGGCGTGGAAACAGATACCATAACGTCCAAAGAAGTGAAAGGTAACTTATGACGCTTAGCAAATCTCGCAGATATGAATGAATGTGATGCACCAGTATCAATGAGAACGTAAGCAGGTAATCCACATAATAAAAACACACCTGCGATAACTCTCTCGTTCTCCTCAGCCGCCTGATCCTGGTTAAGAGCAAAGACCTGCCCTTGAGTACGCGGTCGGAGGTTAGAACCCTGAGTAGACTGTCTCTGCTGTGGCCTCTGATGAACTGAAGCCTGAGAACCAGATCCTGATCCTCCGCCCGTCTGTGGACAATCTCTCTTCATGTGGCCCATCTCACCGCACTTGTAACAAGCACCCGCAACCTTGCGACAACGCTCCGTCGGATGATCCTTCCCGCAATGCTGACACGGGCCCTTCTTCTTCCCAAAATGGTAAATTCCTCCAGATCCAGAGGAAGAAGAAGTAGATCCAGCCTTCTTGAATGCTTGGGTGCGGGGACCCAAAGAACTAGTAGGACGAGCAGACTGCATGGCTCGACCTCTCAGCAAACTGCCCTCAGCCTGGCGACAACGATTCACAAGGCCCTCATACGATGTCGGATCATCGCAGACAACAACCCGATCATAAATCTCCTGATTGAGGCCCTGAAGAAAATGGTTATACTTGGCACTAGCATTGTCACTGACATGCGGAACATACGGAAGCAACTCAAAGAACTTCTGCTGATACTCATCAACAGACAAACTTCCCTGCTTCAGATTGATCAACTCAATCGCCTTGGTCTGCAGAAGAGCTGGCGGAAAGTAAAGCAGCATGAAAGCGGCTCGGAAATCGGCCCAAAGAACTCGACCCTGTCGCTGAACTATCGGTGCAGAGGTAGACCTCCACCACTTGCGCGCACCACCCTCCAGCAAGAAATCAAGGGTATCAATCTGCTGCTCCGCCGAGCACTGAAAAGTCTTGAAGCAGCTCTCCATCCTCTCAAGCCAGTTCTCCGCAACATCCGGGGTCTCACCGCCTGAAAGAGGTTTCGGCCCCATCTGCAAGAACCGATGCATACTAAAACTCCGAGGCTCATCACGACGGTGTTGACGACGTTCTCGATGCTCTCGACGACGCTCCCGATCGTCGCGGTCTCCCCAGCGTCCAACGCTGCCATGACTACTAGCATCGTCGTCAAAACCAGACATCTCTTAGCTACAAAAGTTACCAGAGATTAAACCCAAAAGAACAGTTCTAAATCCCAAAATCTTAATGCATGCTCTGATACCATAAATGTAGTGACCCGTTCCAGAATCACCTACTAATCAGAACTTAAGCATGCAAAATTTAACATTTAAACTGAATTAGGTAAACAGCGGAAAAACAGTAATACAATCCAATCGAATCTGTAAGCACAAAATACTTAAACAACCAGATCGAACTAAATACCAAGAACAAATACCAACAACTACAGGTCAACCTCTGCCAGCTCCCTGTCCACTCCCTCCTGGACCGTCCAACCTGAGACCTGCCCCATCGAATAGGGTGTCCAAAACAGAGATAAACCGAGGACGTGAGCATAAAACGCTCAGCACCGAAAGCATGAGTATACAAGACTATGACATGCATGTATGCAAAATGTACTGGATACCAGGATCTGGGTATATCGAAATACTGCTCAGGTAAATGACGTCAAGGTATGTAGCACTCTGCGCCGTCGCACCAGGAGGTGGCTCCCATACCAAAATAAACCTGTGGATATACCGGTGACCTGACCACCGTCGGCCAACGGGGTCCAACCATCCACAACAAACGAGGGCTGAGCACCCTCTCAACAGGCTATCTCAAAAATAGTCAGGCTCAACATGATTATGCAAATGCCGCATAATAAACCATGCATCATATGACAGATAATAATGCAACATATAAACATGCAACACATAGTAAAGCATACTCAATCCTGCTATCTCGGATAGTACTTTCGTACCTCAAACCAGTAGATCCTAGCAATCAGTCCTAGAATCAAGTCTGCGTCCGTAGTCAGCCCACTGATGCCGCTAGCTCCCAACTAGAGCACAGCTCCGCTACAAAACCAGTAGCTCCCCGCTAGTGCCTAAACCTCGGGAAAAGACTAGAAACCCATCAGAAACGACTAAAACGCTCTGGAACACTCGGAATTGGCGAGTAACAAATGAAGCCTCGCGCCTCTATTTATAGACAACGATCGGACGATCCGATCCACTTCGGACGATCCGATCCACTGTACACTTCGGACCTTCCGAACCCTTATCGGACGATCCGAACCCTGCATGTCTTCCACGTGTCCAGACACCTGTCTTCGGACGATCCGAACCCTGATCGGACGATCCGAACTCTGCATGTCTTCCACGTGTCCAGACACCTGTCTTCGGACGATCCGAACCCTGATCGGACGATCCGAACTCTGCATGTCTTCCACGTGTCCAGCCACCTGTCTTCGGACGATTCGAACCCTCTTCGGACGATCCGAACCCGCTTCGGACGATCCGAACTCTGTTCGGTCCTTCCGATCCCACCGAAATATAATTAATCCAATAATTAACTCAAATTAGGCATCGGGATACTACAGAAAAGCTATAAAACAATCAGTCTTGTTTTATACTTAATTGGGTAAAGTGCATTAAATGAATCCGTATAGTATTTAATGCTGCAATTAATACTAGTACTAGGAACTCTTTAACAGTAACAATAAAGGTAGCAACGTTAGGAAACGTCCTCTACTGGTTTTATATTACTATCCTTTCTATTGGTTTAGTTTTATTAGACCAGTAGCTTCTGATAAGTTAGTCTACTGTTCTGGTCTGCTGGTTTTAGTTAATCATCGCCACAATAAAATTCATGTCTAACAAGCATCCTTAAAGAGGGTTGGCCAATAAAAGCCACATTCAAGTACCTTGGATTTCCGTCTTGGTTGGTCCAAAATGGCCACCTACCTCACGGTCATGGCAATGGTTAAGTATTTGACCAAATTCCTCCTCTGCAACACACAGATCTTAAACAAAATTGATTCCTCCCGAAAATAATGTTTCACGTCAGAAAAGAATTTCTTACGTTGGAAACGATATATTGGGTGGCGGTGTGCCTGTGACAAGAAAATTAGCAAAATTTGCATACCAAGGACAGTGTCTCACCTCAAATAGCTGCTCATCAAAAAACCAATCATTAATAGCATGATCTACACAGTCATTACTAATAAGCTCCAGTCTAGACAAGTAATCTGCCACCACATTCTCAACACCCTTCTTATCTTTTATTTCTAAATCAAATTCTTGTAATAATAAAATCCATCGAAGTAGGCGTGGCTTTGCATCTTTCTTAGCAAGTAAATACTTAAGTGCAGAGTGGTCGGTGTAAACAATGACTTTGGACAAAACAAGATATGAGTGAAATTTGTCAAGAGCAAATACTACTGCAAGTAATTCCTTTTCAGTTGTCGCATAATTCAATTGAGCATCATCTAAGGTCTTACTTGTGTAGTAAATTGTGTGAAATACCTTGTTTTGCCGCTGGCCAAGAACAGCTCCCACCGCAGTATCACTTGCATCGCACATGACCTCGAATGGTAGATCTCAATCTGGTGCCACCAAAACAGGAGCCGTCACAAAGCGCTCCTTCAAATCCTCTTATGCCTGTAAACAGTGAGAATTAAAATGAAAGAGCACATCTTTCATAAGTAAGGAAGATAGAGGTTTGGCAATTTTAGAAAAATCTTTGATAAAACGCCGATAAAAACCGACGTAGCCTAGAAAACTTCTAACTCCCTTTATGGATGCCGGAGGTGGTAAGTTCTTGATAACTTCAATCTTTGCCTTATCCACCTCTATTCCATGACCTGATATATTGTGCCCCAATACTATGCTTTCTTGTACCATAAAATGGAACTTCTCCCAATTCAGTACCAAATTCATCTCCTCGCATCTCATCAACACCACCTTCAAATTCTGCAAACAATCATAAAAAAAATGGCCAAAAATCGAGAAGTCATCCATAAAAATTTCAAGGAAAGTTTCTATCATGTCATGAAATATAGCGGTCATGCATCGTTGAAAATTGGCAGGGGCATCACACAAGCCAAAAGGCATCCGTCTGAAAGCAAAAGTGCCATAAGGACAAGTGAAAGTGGTTTCTCTTGGTCCTCAGGTGCAATCATGATTTGGTTATACACCGAATACCCATCTAGAAAATAGTAAAACTCATGACCTGTTAACCTCTCTAACATTTGATTAATGAAAGGCAGTGGAAAGTGATCTTTACGGGTAGCATCATTTAATTTCCTATCATCAATGCACACACGTCATCCCGTAACTGTCTTAGTGGGTATCAATTCATTTTTTTCATTTGTCATCACATTAATCCCACCTTTTTTCGGCACACACTTAACAGGACTTACCCATGCACTATCAGATACAGGATAGATAATACTTGCATCAAGGAGTATGATAGTTTCTGCTTTTACTACCTCTTGCATCTTTGGATTTAATCTTCTCTGAGGTTGCACAAGAGGTGAGTACTCATCCTCCATCAAGATCTTGTGCATGCAGACTGATGGATTGATTCCTTTGATATCTGCCACCTTCCACGCAAAAGCACTCTTGTGTGCTTTCAAAACTTCCAACAGTTTGTCCTCCATCACATCTGTCAAAGTAGCAGAAATAATGACAGGTAAAGTGTTATTCTCACCTAGGTATACGTACTTTAGGTGTGGGGGCAATGGTCTTAGCTCGAGTGTCGGTGGCTCTTCCAGGCTTGACTTCTGTGGGATCAAGTCTCTTCGATCCCCCAAGTCCTCTAATCTCATCTTCATTGGCCTCTTCCATGGCTGGTTGGCATTGAGGTATGCCACTATTTCGGCTTTCTCTGCATCCAATTCATCTTCTCTCAATTCAGTAGTGAGAGTTGCTTCCAACGAGTCCCTAAGAGCATCCTGCACATAGTTAGACACAAGAGCATCAAAAGCATCAATTCTATAACAACTATCAGCATGCAGTGTGTGCTTAAGTGCATTAAAAACATCAAAAGTAATCTCTTCCTTGCCCACTCTCAATCTCAACTTCTTTTCTTGAACATCAATCAGGGCCTTGCCAGTCGCAAGGAACGGTCTCCCCAAAATCAAGGGCATCTCCACATCCTCCTCTATATCAAGTACCACAAATCTGAAAAGAAATACGAATTTGTCCACCTTTACCAAGACGTCCTCTATGACCCCTCGCGGGTATTTGACAGATCTGTCTGCTAGTTGCAAGGACATCCTTGTTGGTTTAGGTTCTCCTAATCCGAGCTTCCTAAATACAGATAAGGGTATAAGATTAATACTTGCACCAAGATCACATAAAGCCTTGTGAAAAACAACATCACCAATCATGCGAGGAATAGAAAAACTCCCTGGATCTTTTAGTTTCGGTGAGAATTTGTTTTGCACCAAAGCAGAACAATTTTCTGTTAAGTTCACCGTCATGTGATCCTCCAAATTCCTCTTGTTAGCTAATACGTTTTTCAAAAATTTAGCATAACTAGGCATTTGCATCAAAGCATCGGCAAAAGGAATATTGATATGCAATTTTTTGAATACCTCATGAAACTTACCGAATTGTGCATCTAGTTTTGCTTTTTTCAGTGTTGTAGGAAAAGGGGGAGATATAAAAATTTTAGGTTATGCAGTGGGTGCTGGTGTAGAGTTAGAAGACTTACCTTTTGATGTCTCAGTCAGTTCCTCCGACACTTGATTTTTTTCTTTTTCTCTCAACTCTAAGATTTTTCCACTCTTCAACTCAATGGCCTTCACTTGCTCTTTTGGATTGGTCTCGGTGATACTTGGCAAAATGCCCGGCTCTCTACTTTCTATCATCTTTGCTAACTGTCCAATCTGATTTTCTAGCCCCTTTATCGAAGCATCTTGATTTTGGAGTCTAGTTTTGGTAGATGAGAGGAACTTAGACATCTTCTGCTCCAAATTGGACTTCTCTTCTCTAGGAGGATCAGATCTGTACATCGGTTGTTTCCCATATGGTTGTCCTCCTTGTGGTCAATTCTGGCTGTTTTGACCACCCCAAGAGAAGTTGGGATGTTGCCTCCATCCAAGATTATATGTGTTGGAGTACGGATCATTCCCTTGGACAGTTTTGGACTCCCACTTGATTCACTGGTGCCCCTTCTGGCATATAAAAGGGATTTCCATCTTGACAGTCCTTAACATAATTTTCTCCTCCGCATTTTTCACAAAATATCTCTGAAGACGCATAGGTGTGCCACCCATGTTCAAGCCATCTAGTTTCCTGTTCAAAACATCAAGTTGTGCAGTAATAGCAGAAATGTCAGTTACCTGGTGGACTCCTGCACTTCTCCGCTGGTTGTTCCTTTCAGATTGAGGATGGTAGCTTCTAGCAGCCATCTCCTCCAACAGCTCATATCCCTCTTCAGCAGTCTTCCTCAATAGTTTCCACATGCAGCAGCATCTATCATAGTACGATTAGGAGTAAGCAAGCCATAATAAAAGGTTTGAACGACTAACCCAAGTGGCAGTTCGTGATGAGGGCATCTTCGCAATAGATCTTTGAAGCGTTCCCATGCTTCATATAAAGAATCCTGGTCGAATTGAGCAAATGTGGTGTTGTGTGCCCGCAGCTTCATGGTCTTAGATTGAGGAACGTATTTAATGAGAAACTCTTTCTCCATGTCCTCCCATGTGGTGATCGAACCTACAGGCAAACAATTCAACCATGCTTTAGCTTTATCACGTAAGGAGAAAGGAAATAAATGCAATCTAACAGCATCATTAAAAACTCCATTAAGTTTAAAAGTATCGCAAATTTTGAGAAAATCTGCGATGTGCGTGTTTGGGTCATCTACTGCAGATCCTCCAAATTAGACTGTGTTTTGAATCATCTGAATTATAGCTGGTTTGATTTCGAAGTGGTTTGCCCGCACAATAGGCCTCACAATGCTGGGGCGTGCTCCATCCAAAGAGGGTTGGGCATACTCCAGCATTGGTATGCAGCGCAGCATCTCAACATGTCTATCTTCACGATGTTCTTCCTCACGATCGTTCTCGTGCCTCTCCATCAGTTCTTTCAGTCTCTACTGTTGTCTTCTCCTGCGGAAAGTTCTTTCAATTTCAGGGTCGAACTGCTCAAGCTCCACGTCAAGTGACTTTGGCATGCACTGGACGAGATATCTGTAACAGAATATGGAGTGTTAATTTAATAAAATAAAACAATGCTAAAGAAGATAGGTAATAATAAAATTGTGAATTAACAGTCCCCAGTAATGGCGCCAAAAACTTGATCGAGCAAAACTTGCACTGTGAAATCCTTAATAAAAATTTGGTTTTATATGCTCAAAAATTAAACGCAAGTGCACGATGCCAAGTAATAGTATAATATACATGAGTACGAGTATCGTTCCACTGAAGACTGTATTTAACAATTATTATTTTAAGTTATTAAATATTTAGCAACGAAAATTGATTGGTTGTTTTATTACTACTATGATCAAATAAATGTGCAAATAAAAATATTAAAGAATTGATTAATGAGATCTAATATCTAAAATGGTTGAATAAAAATTCAATGAGAAGTGAATTTGTTGGGAATATCAGTTCACCTACCCCTCGTTAATTAATTAATTCGTTCGATAATGATTATATTCTTCCGACAGGATTTTCTATTTAATTGAACACACTCTCTCGAACTATGCCTAACTAATTCTACTCAATGAAGTAATTAAATGTCTTTAATTATTTATCAAGAGTGAATTGCATGTCGATTTATGAAATCCCTTAGTTTTCGACCCTTAGAACTATGACTATCGACGTATATCCAATTTTATATGTCTATGTAAATTGTAGATCCACGGATTATACTACTCGTTCCCATCACAAGTTATTCTCTCGAAATCACTCGCAATATAAAAACGTTGTCAAAGTTAGCTACACTCTAACCACACGATAAAACAATAGTATAATCAAGAATAAATCAGGAATCGATATGTAAATTAATTATATCAAAGTTTGGGGTAGGATCCCCTTAAATCCCAACAAAAATGTAAAGTTAGCTACTCGAATTCATAGTGGAAATAGACAAAACTAAGTTTAAATGATAAAAACTAAATTAGAAATACTAGAATCGACGAAAAAAACGAAGAGGGATGCCCGGAAACCTTCAAATCTTCAATCCAAGCACAAAATTCTCTCCAAAGCTTGTGGCGGCTCTCCAATGAAGTCTGAATGTCCCAAAAGACGTCCCAGGATCCCCACCATATTGCCCACATCCAGAACTAAGGAAAGGAATCGTCCAAATTTTTTTCCAAAAATACAGGTGCGCCCGAACGGACATAAGTTTCCGCCCGGGCGGATGGTCTTCGCAGATTCTGTATTTCAAGTTTTCTTTGACGCGCCCGGGCGGATATAAGTGAAAGGGATCGATTTTATGTGTTCAAATGCGCAATGGAATTTTCAAAAATGTTTTTCAACAAGATCAATATTAAAAGATTGATGATGGCTCCAACTAAGGTGTAAACACCTTAGCTCTTGAATGGCAAGACAATCTTCAAGATTCCCTTTGAGCCCAACTTGCTCAAATATTAAGCCCACCACCAACTAGCTAGAACCACTCTAATTTTGCACTAGAAAAATTAGAGCATTTTTCTTTGAGAAGTGTATTGTTTCCTCAACCATTGAAGAACAAAAATTGGAGAGAAAAGAGGTAAATTTCGGCCATCTAGTGTAGTAGGAGAGAAGGAGAAAATATTTTTCTTGGTTGGGCAAAAAGCAAAAGCAAAAAGTTGCATGCCATGCCTTGGATATTGAAAAAGTTGCCTCCAACCCTTCACCTCCCTTGCATGCCTTCTACTTGGGCTTGTAACAATTACAAGGCACATGGACTTTTATTTAAATGAACCAAACACTTTTGAGACCATTTAAACTTTACTTGATTTTACTCAAGCCCACTAGTTTAATAATTATTTCTAATTGGGCTCTACAAGGCCTAATGTTATTTAATTAATCCAACACTTGAATTAATTTAATTATTTGGACTCTACTAGGTCCACTACTGTTTAATTAATTCAACACTAGATTAATTTAATATAGTCCATAATAATGTATATGAAAATCACAATTTTCAAATATATTACTCGTTTGGCCAACTTTTAATTTAGGATCACTTCCTCAAATAAAAAGTTACATTCTCCTTATAGAAGTCATACTTCTATTTTTATTTACGCTTATAAACTCCTTTATAAGCCGTTCAACACATTGAACTATTTTAATTCTCAACGGGATCTAGAAAGCTAGTACTTGTGTGGCCCTCAATGGTTCATTGATACAACTAGCCGTGGGTTCACATCTCCATGTGATTCGGACTAAACATGTCCTTATATTGGCATACCTCAATTGTTCCATTCTTACTTATCAACCCCTTGATAACAAGAACGTCAGAACTCAAGTCTGATAATACCCAACCAATCATGTTAAACGCCTAGCAGCATCGCTTACATGATTCCCTAGGTATCAAATGATAGTGCCTGCAAGAACCATTAAATTATGGCTAGCGTACAGTACGGTCCCTTCAACTCATATATCACGACCGATTCGACAACCATTGGTATATCGAGAGTTGTCAATGAATCGATACTATGTATCATGTCGTAGTTGCATCGACGGTGTAATCTATGAAACCCCTTTCATAATTACCATCATACTTTGATAAGAGATTTCATACTACATACACATAGGATATCCATACTCGAAGGTAAGCGGTGAATCCCCGACTACAATGCATCGACTCCTATATGTTTCGACAAAACACCCAACCTTGCCACCTGATGACCCCTTGAGAGTCGGTAAACAAGTCAAAGTGTAATGCTAGCACATAGAATCTCAATGTTTTCCCGGGTCATAAGGACTAATGGTGTACAACCATAAACTAGGACGTTTCCACTCGATAAGTGAAAACCACTTGGAAAGTCCTTTATGGAGGGTTGTTCAGTGCACTCTACCAGGAGCACCTATCTGCATGCTTGGACATCATAATGTCCCCTACCAATGAAACATGGTACTCACATCGTAGATACTAGTCTCGAACTCGAGCGGCCTATATCCTTCTTAGTGGCGGCTAAATCGACTAGGAACTGTTTAGAATATACAGTATTCCAAATATGAGTTTCATGATACTCATCATATGAGCATCTCATATTCTTTCTACTATTTGTATATTCAAGGGCTTTATCTATGCAACTAGCATTGGTATACAGATAAAGATGTGCCAAAACAATAATTTCAAATATTATTAAAATAAAGATTGTTTATACATAGAGTTTCATTGTGAACACTCGGCCAACACTTGGCTCGACGTGCACCTACTCTAACAATAAGTTTCCGCCCTGGCGGATCACTTTCGCAAAAAATGATTTTTTCGCAGCTCTCAAGCGCCCGGGCGGACATAAATGTGCGTCTGGGCAGAAGTCTGTTGCGAAAATTCTCTTTTTCTTCAGTTTTGTACGAATCTCCTGCTTTTCACCAACGAGTTACATGAGTAACAATAAAACATAATTTATTCTAAAATGTTACAAAATGCATTTAATCTAAACGATAAATGCAACAATGCGACATAACATGATATGAAAAAACAAGTAAAATCCCCCTATATCACTGATTGTGAGGTGTAGCCTGCAATCTTGAGTGCTAGGAGTTTCAGTTAGGCAAAAAAGATAAGTCCTAAGCTGAAATGGGTTTGTACAAGGTGTTGTATAAATCAAAGTCTTCTATTGGATCCTTCCCAAAGGGAAGAAGGGGTGACGTAGGAGCATTTGAAGTCTCCGAACATCCATAAACAAATTCGTGTCTTTTGTTTATTGCATTTAGTTATCATTTCTATTGTTTTTAAAGAGGCGTTGTTGAAGCATTTTTGTGTTCTTCAAATACCAAAATATTGCATACAAAGTGTTTGATAAAATGTTTCAACCCAAATATTTTTACTCATTCAACTTGCATATATTTTAAATGCTTTACTAAATATTTAATCGTTTTCTAAGAAAGATTATTTCGAGTGTTTTCCGCTTCATTTCATATCAAACTTGATTTAATTCATCGGTGTTCAATATTTCAAGAACCGATCTATTTTAGCTCAATGATTTACACCCTAATCGATCTCATCAATTGGTATCAGAGCGGGTTGTTCTTGAAAGAACATTGAAGCTAATTTTTATGTTTAAAATTCGAAAATTTTAGATTTTTTAAACAAATATATGCAAAATTGAATTTTCGTGCAACTTGTAGCAACCGTGGGAAAATTGACATATCTCCTTGCTACAATGTCCAAATGGAGAATCACTTTTTGCGTTGCAAACTAGACTCGTAGAGGTTTACAACGGTATAAAATTTTTAGCCTAGTTATGCTTGAGAAAATACAGTTTATTCGTTGAAAGAAGAGAAAATGTGCTGCAGCAAAAAATGAGCCTTGAAGAAAATTGGTTAGTTATCCATCTTCTTTTATAATTTTCAAAATTTCAAAAATATAGGGGGAAAACTCATTATAATTTTAATGGGGGAATTATTTTTCGATATTGAGGGGTAGAAAATTTTGTTTAAAATTTTTGAAAATAAGACTTTTTTATTCACACAAAAGGGGGAGAAATATGTTAGTTGAATCGTTTGTTTATCCAAGTTTTGTGATCATAAAAAAGGGGGAGATTGTTGGAAAATTTCATGTTCGCAATCTTGATTTTGATGTTAACAAAAATTGTTGTTGTATTTCTAATATATTTACTCATGTGTGAAGTTGCAAAAACCAAAAGCAAACTGAAACTGAATTTAGCCAAACTGAATTTCTGGCAAGCCTCGGTATTTTAATAATATCTCTCAGCTGGATGATTCAAATGACAATCCGCCAACTAAATTAATCATAAAACCCAATTTGTAACAAGTCGTATTTCACGTCAATTGGGAAAAATCAGATGTTATAATTGTCTAACGGATCGCTGCATTACCTAACTGATTGCACGAAAACAGCAGAGTTGGGTTTGAGCAGTTGCGGTATTTTCGTCATATCTCTCGGTTATTGAAATGAAGCGATTCAGTATGAATTGAAAAGATAGGATGATTATCTAAAAATCATATTCAGAATTTAAAGTCTGAATCGAAGCTTAAGATGCTGATAAAAGACGATGAAGCTACTGGTTCTGTCAGCACACTAGCTGAAACTGAACTAAACTGAACAAGCTGCTGACCAGCTGAACTGAACTGAACCAGCTGCTAACCAGTTGAACTGAACGACCAGTTGAGTTGACCATAGTTAACCAGTCAGGAAAATGTCCTGCAAGGCGAATTTGACTGTTGCAATTGCAGAAACATTATAGAAACTTTCCAAACGGTCATATTCTTGTATTTAACGTGTATACCATTGTTGGAGCCTATAAATACAAAATATTGAATATCAAACAAGAGCTTTTGAAGGGGATTCAAAGCATGAGCAGCTAGCATGAAGATATCAGCTAATTGAGAGCACAAGCCTTTGTGTGAGGATACATTTGAGATGTACAATGTAAAGGATAAATTCCTCACACACAATCACTCACACATATACAAGAGAATAGAACTTCAAAGATTAATTGAGTGTGTCTTGCACAAAGACAATAAACTTTTGTATGTAGTCTTTGCGTATGAGACATTAAACAATATGTTGATGGTGAGTTGTTGCCTACAATCTTGAGTCCTAAGAGTTTCAGTTAGGCAAAAGAGATAAGTCCTAAGCTGAAATGGCTTTGTACAAGGTGTATAAATCAAAGTATTCTAATGGATCCTTCCCAAGGGGAAGAAGAGATGACGCAGGAGCATTTGAAGTCTCTGAACATCCATAAACAAATTCGCGTCTATTTGTTTATTGCCTTTACTTATCATTTCTATTTTTTTCAAAGAGACATTGTTGAAGCATTTTATGTGTTCTTCAAATACCAAAATATTGCATACAAATTGTTTGATAAAATGTTTCAACCCAAATATTTTTACTCATTCAACTTGCATATATTTTAAATGCTTTACAAAATATTTAATCGATTTTACGAAAGATTATTTCGAGTGTTTTCCGCTTGATTTCATATCAAACTTGATTTAATCGGTGTTCAATATTTCAAGAACCGAGCTATTATAGCTCAACGACTTACCCACTAATTGATCTCATCAGTACTCTTCCTTGGCAATATTCGAGTTTTAGGATATTTGAGCACTGTCAGAAAAGTCAATGAGCAAGTTGCTAAATTTGAGGCAATGAACCAGCTGCTGAATTTCAATCAAATATTTTGTGGAAAATGTGACAAATAACCGGGAAATTTTAGTATATATTTTGATGAAAAACACCATCTTCTTGATCCGAATTCATATGTATATGAGCATAAATTCCGAGAGAAACCAACAACATCGAGACCCAAAAATATACGTCTTATCAATTATTAAGGTATAGAAAAACTATTTCTTATAATGTTTTGTATCCACTAAACACAAGTATCTAGTAACTAAAATCTTGATATAAAATAAGTTAATTTCGGCAAAAATTAAAACAATTGCAGTATAATTTGTTTGCAACTTGGGAAATATTATGAGGAAATAAGCATAAATTCCGAGAGAAACCAACAACATCGTGACCCAAACATATACGTCTTATCAATTATTAAGGTTTATAAAAACTATTTCTTATCATGTTTTGTATCCACTAAAGACAAGTATCTAGTAACTAAATTCTTGACATAAAATAACTTAATTTCGGCAAAAATTAAAACAATTGCAGTATAATTTGTTTGCAACTTGTTACATATTATGAGAAAATAAGCATAAATTCCGAGAGAAACCAACAACATCGTGACCCAAACATATACTGTTAGAGTAGGTGCCCGTCGAGCCAAGTGTTGGCCGAGTGTTCACAATGAAACTCTATGTATAAGCAATCTTTATTTTAGTAATATTTGATATTATTATTTTGGCACATCTTTATCTGTATACCCATGCTAGTTGCAAAGATAAAGCCCTTGAATATACAAATGGTAGAAAGAATATGAGATGCTCATATGATGAGTATCATGAAACTCATATTTGGAATACTGTATATTCTAAACGGTTCCTAGTCGATTCAGCCGCCACTAAGAAGGATATAGGTCGCTCGAGTTAGAGACTAGTATCTGCGATGTCAGTACCATGTTTCATTGGTAGGGGACATTGTGATGTCCGAGCATGCAGATAGGTGCTCCTAGTAGAGTGCACTGAACAACCCTCCATTAAAGGACTTTCCAAGTGGTTCTCAATTATCGAGTGGAAGTGTCCTAGTTTATGGTTTTACACCATTAGTCCTTATGACCCGGGACAACATTGAGACTCTATGTGCTAGAATTACACTTTGACTTGTTTACCGACTCTCATGGGGTCATCAGGTGGCAAGGTTGGGTGTTCTGTCGAAACACATAGGAGTCGATGCATTGTAGTCGGGGATTCACCGCTTACCTTCGGGTATGGATATCCTATGTGTTATCATGTGTATGTAGGTTGAAATCTGGCCAGAGTATGGTTGTAATTATGAAAGGGGTTTCATAGATTACACCATTGATGCAACTACGACATGACACATAGTATCGATTCATTGACAACTTTCGATATACCAATGGTTGTCGAATCGGTCGGGATATATGAGTTGAAGGGACCGTACTGTACGCTAACCATAATTGAATGGTTCTTGCAGGCACTATCATTTGATACCTAGGGAATCATGTAAGCGATGCTGCTAGGCGTTTAACATGATTGGTTGGGTACTATCAGACTTGAGTTCTGACGTTCTTACTATCAAGGAGTTGATAAGTAAGAATGGAGCAATTGGGGTATGCTCATATAAGGACATGTTTAGTCCGAATCACATGGAGATGTGAACCCACGGCTAGTTGTATCAATGAACCATTGAGGGCCACACAAGTACTAGCTTTTTAGATCCCGTTGAGAAGTAAAAATAGTTCAATGTGTTGAACGGCTTATAAAGGAGTTTATAAGCGTAAGGAAAAATAGAAGTATGACTTCTATGAGAGAAATGTAAATTTTAATTTATGGAAGTGTTCCTAGATTATAATTTGGCGAAGTGAATAATGTATTTGAAAATTGTGATTTTCATAAACATTATTATGGACTAAATTAAATTAATTCAAGTGTTGAATTAATTAAACACTAGTGGACCTAGTAGAGTCCAAATAATTAAATTAATTCAAGTGTTGAATTAATTGGGCCTTGTAGAGCCCAATTAGAAATAATTATTTAACTAGTGGGCTTGAGTAAAATCAAGTAAGGATTAATTGGGCTCAAATGTGTTTGAGACAATTTAAATAAAAGTCCATGGGCCCTTGTAAATTGTTACAAGCCCACATGCAAAGCATACTTGGGAGGTGAAGAGGTGGAGATTACTTTTGAATAAAAAATTGCATGGAATGCAACTTTTTCACTTTTGCTTTTTGCAACACCAAGACAAAAAAATTAATTCATTCTCCCTTCTCTCTCCAAGCAAGATGGCTGAAATCCTCTCTTCATTTTCTCTCCATTTTTCTTCATTTTTGTGTTCTTCAATTTGTTGAAGAAAACACTATCTTCTCTTTGAAAAATCCTCATATTTTTCTAGTGCAATATATGAGGGGATCTACCTAGTTGGTGGTGGGCCTAATTTGAAGGAAAGATTCAAGGACTTGGAGGAGGAGGCTTGTAGATTGTCATCCATTTCAAGAGCCAAGTTGTTTACAACTTGGTTGGTGCCATCATCAATCTCTTGAGATTGATAGGTAACGAATTTCTTACACCCTATGTATGACATAGTTGTGTTTTTGTATTTGTTGCACAAAATGTTGTGGTGGCCGAAAATTCTTGTCAAAAAAAAAAATTCGTTTTTTTTAAACTTCCGTTGCGCTTCCGGTCACCGTAACCGATCCCCTTTCAAGTGGTATCCGAGCTATGGTTACGATTTTGTGTAGCAAATACAAGATATTATATTGAGAATGATTTCTACCCGCATGAGATGAAAGTTTGCAACAAATTTCAAAGGCTTTGTGGGGATTTTTTCGGGCAGCATGTTGCTGTCCGTGTCGGGCAGCTCGGGCTGCCCGAGGGGCTGCCCGTTTCGGGCAGCAAGGGCAGCCCGAGGGGCTGCCCGAACGCCCCTCTTTTAAAAATAAAAAAAAAAATTTGGTTGTTACCGGGATCCGGCGACGGAGCTCCGGCGACGGCGATGACGACTAGGGTTTTCCAAAAGTGTTTTGGATTATCAAAGTGTCATGGGCCTTGAGTTGTTGAGCCATTGGATGGCTAACATAATTGTGATTTTAAATGGGCCAAAATGTTTTTGGTGAAAAATAATTTTTTGGGCCCTTAAGTTTAAAATTACAAAAATTGCAAATATTTTCTCATGAAATAAATATTTTAAGTTGGACTTTAAATATTTATAGTAAATGGTGATTTACAAGAAATTCGGTTATAAATAAATTAATTTGAAAGTAGACAAAGGTGTTTGTATACTTTGTTAATTTAGTTTATAATCGTGGCGGTTAGTGATTGGATCAAGATATATAATATTGGATCAATTAATTAGTGTGATAATTAATTGATGGTGTATGATATGTGATATTATGCATGAAGGATGATCAAAAGCCCAAGCCCAATTTGCTAGGTGTATGCTAGGATATTTTGTGTTGAATGATTGTAATAATTATCAATTCATAAAGTGGGCTTGGTTTATGGCCCGTTCCCACCCCATGAGATGTATCCCTATTTGCCATGGATATTTATTTGTAAATATTAGTATAGTGGATGATCAAGATTGGAAGATGGTGGCCATGATGATTATGAAGATCGAAGACATGTAAATATTGGAAGCTTATGTAGTAGTTGCATTTGCATCCCGTGCATTTCCCTAGGATTGGACCTAGGCCCGTGTTTAGCTCACACGGTCCGTTAGTATTGGGGCGATTGATCATCCTTGTTTTGTTTACTGTTTATAATAGATGCATGATATGTTATAAATAATGAGTATGTGCGTTATTATTATGATAATAACAAAGTTGCATGAATCCGGCAAACATACGATCAAACATGGCGAGCTTTTAAAATAAAATTAATGATGAGACCTTTCAAAATTAATAACCCTCATTTTGAATAAGATTCAAAATTAATATCAAGCCCGAAAAGGGGAATTATAAAATTGTTTATAATTTCCTTGTCTTCCATCGAAAATGGGTGCATGATGAACGCTACCCGTACTCAGGGCTCGGCTCATATTATTGGGGAGTTTTGGTTGCTGGAAAGCTGTGACATCCATTGACATGGTGATGTGAACTACGTGGAACTCCCATGATTTCGGCTCATATTATTGGGGGAACTCATGGCGACCGTCCATTAAGGTTCAACATCGATGGGTAAGGCTTGACACGTGAAGATGAACGACGTCATATTATTGGGTCCTAATCAAACGTGAGACAAAATTTTATGTAGAGGGTTGCATTGTGATGCAATTGGAAACTACCTTTTAGGAATTGTGATTGGCTGATATTATTCTGGATCATAATTCGCTAATTGGACCTTACGTATCTACTGAGGAAAGGAGTTTCCCGTTTTCACTAGAGGATAGTGAAAGATGTCAAAACAGTGGGAGAAAATATTTATGAAGTAAAAGTCCAAACTTCATATCTTACTAAATATTTTAAAATAGTCACCAACATTTATCTGTTTTCACTTTTCAGTACAAATTGACAATGTCTTCGATTCGCAATCCGATATCCATAATACTCGACAAACACATATTAACTGGACCTAATTACCTCACTTGGCTAAGAAACCTGAAAATCGTCTTGAATTCGGAAAGGGTAGCATATACACTGACTGAGTCGCCCCCTGTTGAGGCTCCGACTGACTGCAATCCTGAGGATTTGCAGGCTTATAAGGAATGGTGTGACCATGACTTGATAGCCAGGTGTTATATGCTGACTTCTATGAATGATGAGCTGCAGAGGCGTTTTGAGGATGCAAAGAATGCTGCTTACATTCATAAGCACCTCAAAGAGCTCTTTGGTGAGCAGACTCGGCCTCTTTGGCATGCTACCGTCAAGGAGCTGATCACTATGCGCATGCGAGATGGGGCCTCGGTCCATGAGCATGGCCTGAAGATGATTGGGCTTGTGGACAAGCTCGTTGGCATGGATCTGATCTTGCCTTCGGAGTTGACCACCGACGTGTTGCTGTTATAATTGCCTAGCTCATTTGATCCTTTTGTGGTGAACTTCAACATGAAAAAAATGGAGCCGACCCTTGAGGAGTTGGTGAATATGCTTGTTACGTTTGAATCAACCATCAAGAAAGAGAAGTTGGTTCTTTATGTGGGTTCTTCATCTGGTACGAAGATTGATCCACATGGGAAGGGAAAGAAGAGTTCTTTCCAACGTCCCAAGAAGAACGTGCCCTTGTGGAGGCAATCTCCGAATCCCGTTGAGGCAGCCAGACCAGTTAAGGCTGACAAGACTGATGATGTATGTCATCACTGCAAGAAGCCTGGACATTGGAGGCGAAATTGCAAGGAATATCTGGCCCAGAAGAGTTCTGGAAACGGTATGTTCTAAATTGGAGTAAACATTTCAATTAACTCTACTTCTTGGGTATTAGATACCGGTTATGACTCACATCTCTGTAATGAGTTACAGGTGATGGGAAGAAGTAGGAAGCTTAAGGAAGGTGTGACCTTCTTGAGGATGAGCAATGGAGCAAGAGTTGCTGCCAAGGGTGTTGAAGATGTTTACTTATTATTGAACAATAGTTTTAAGTTAATTTATGAGATGTTTTGTTTGTACCTAATTTTGGTGAAAAACATTGTTTCCATTTCTATGCTGATAAAAATGGATATTCTTGTTTATTTAGCAAAGGTGTTTGCAACATTTACAAGAATGAATGTTTAATTGGTACTTGAGAACTTGAAAACGATCTCTATAACTTAAAATTGAAAGATATTCCATTAAATGTCCATTCAAAGGCAGACACCATATGGGATATGGATGGGTAAGCCTCCTAAGTATTCTTATCTTAGAATATGGGGGTGCCCTGCTTATGAAGCAGGTAGTGGGAGATAAATTGGATAGTCGATCCATTTTATGGTACTTTGTGGGATATCCACGGAATTCAGTTGGATATCATTTCTATCATCCCCAAGAAACAAAGGTGTTTGTTTCTAGGAATGCAACCTTTTTGGAAAAGGAATTTATATTGGATAGAAAAGGGGAGATGATAGAACTCGAAGATGTTCGAGAGACACCCACAATTATAGAACCCACACCCGAAGAGCCAAGAGAGGAGATGCAAGCTCCTAAAAGATCCGAGAAAGTCTCGAGACCACCTATGAGGTATGGTCAGCTTCTTGAAGAGGGCCATGATGAGCCTAACCATGGATGTGATCCATGGACCTTCAAGGAAGCGTTATCTGATGTCGATTCATCCAAATGGCTTGAAGCTATGGAATCTGAGATGAATTCCATGCATTCGAACCAAGTGTGGGATCTTATAGATCCACCTGAGGGAACGGTTCCCATAGGGACTTGGGGCGGATGGGAAGGTATTGACCTTCAAGGCGCGATTGGTGGCAAAAGGATATACTCAAATACAAGGAGTTGACTTTGAGGAAACCTTTTGACCAGTTGCAATGTTCAAGTCTATAAGGATATTGCTAGTCATAGCTGTATAGTATGACTATGAGATATGGCAGATGGATGTCAAGACAGCCTTTCTTAATGGGGATATTAAGAAAGTGATTTACATGTCTCAACCTGAAGGGTTTATATCTGTCGGAAGTGAGCATATGGTATGCAAACTTCAGAGATCTATTTATGGTCTAAAGAAGGCATCTAGGAGCTGGAACCTCATATTCAACAGTACAATCAAAGAGTTGATTTACTAAGAATCCTGAGGAACCCTGTGTATAAGAAGGTCAGTGGGAGTGTTGTGACATTCCTGGTGCTTTATGTTGATGACATTCTACTCATTGGGAATGATGTAGGAATGTTGCAATCAACTAAGATATGGTTAGTGAGTAAGTTCTCGATGCAGGACTTGGGTGAAGCATCTTTTGTATTGGGAATACAGATCTATAGAGATAGATCAAGAAGATTGCTTGGTCTCACCCAGTCCACATACATTGATACCATCGTGAAGCAGTTCTCGATGGATGAGTCCAAGAGAGGACATCTACCAATGTGTCATGGCGTGTCCCTATCCAAGTCTATGTCTCCCAAGACTGATGCAGAGATAGCGGCGATGACAAGCATTCCTTATGCATCTATGATTGGTAGCATCATGTATGAGATGATATCTACGCGTCCTGACGTGGCTTTCGCACTTAGTGTAGTGAGTAGATATCAATCGAACCTTGGTCTTCCACACTGGAAAGCTGTGAAGGACATCCTCAAGTAGTTGAGAAGGACCAATAAATTGTTCTTGGTCTATGGGGTGGAGAACTGAAATTGGAAGGCTATACCGACTCTAGCTTCCAAAGCGATATCGATGACTCAAAGTTAACCTCTAGGCTTGTATTCATGCTCAATGGTGCTGCTGTCACTTGGAAGAGTTCCAAGCAAGACAATACTACGGATTCCAACACAGAGGCCGAATACATTGCTGCATTAGATACAGCAAGGGAGGCTGTTTGGATAAGGAATTTCGTCCAAGAGTTGGGCGTTATTCCTAATGGAGTTGCTTCTATCCCGGTGTTGTGTGACAACACGAGAGCTTTAGCTCAAGCAAATGAGCCAAGGTCTCATTAGAAATCCAAACTAGTATTGAGAAAGTACCACATCCTCGGAGAGATTGTGGAAAGAGAAGTGTCTATCGACAAAGTCGGCTCCGCAGACAATGTTGTTGATCCACTAGCTAAGCCTTTACCTGGACCATTATTCGACAAGCATCGTGAATCAATGGGTTTAAAGCATATGGGTAGTTGGCTCTAGTGCAAGTGGGAGATTGTTAGAGTAGGTGCCCGTCGAGCCAAGTGTTGGCCGAGTGTTCACAATGAAACTCTATGTATAAGCAATCTTTATTTTAGTAATATTTGATATTATTATTTTGGCACATCTTTATCTGTATACCCATGCTAGTTGCATAGATAAAGCCCTTGAATATACAAATGGTAGAAAGAATATGAGATGCTCATATGATGAGTATCATGAAACTTATATTTGGAATACTGTATATTCTAAACGGTTCCTAGTCGATTCAGCCGCCACTAAGAAGGATATAGGTCGCTCGAGTTAGAGACTAGTATCTGCGATGTGAGTACCATGTTTCATTGGTAGGGGACATTGTGATGTCCGAGCATGCAGATAGGTGCTCCTGGTAGAGTGCACTGAACAACCCTCCATTAAAGGACTTTCCAAGTGGTTCTCACTTATCGAGGGGAAGTGTCCTAGTTTATGGTTGTACACCATTAGTCCTTATGACCCGGGACAACATTGAGACTCTATGTGCTAGAATTACACTTTGACTTGTTTACCGACTCTCATGGGGTCATCATGTGGCAAGGTTGGGTGTTCTGTCGAAACACATAGGAGTCGATGCATTGTAGTCGGGGATTCACCGCTTACCTTCGGGTATGGATATCCTATGTGTTATCATGTGTATGTAGGTTGAAATCTATGGCCAGAGTATGGTTGTAATTATGAAAGGGGTTTCATAGATTACACCATTGATGCAACTACGACATGACACATAGTATCGATTCATTAACAACTCTCGATATACCAATGGTTGTCGAATCAGTCGGGATATATGAGTTGAAGGGACCGTACTGTACGCTAACCATAATTGAATGGTTCTTGCAGGCACTATCATTTGATACCTAGGGAATCATGTAAGCGATGCTGCTAGGCGTTTAACATGATTGGTTGGGTACTATCAGACTTGAGTTCTGACGTTCTTATTATCAAGGAGTTGATAAGTAAGAATGGATCAATTGGGGTATGCTCATATAAGGACATGTTTAGTCCGAATCACATGGAGATGTGAACCCACGGCTAGTTGTATCAATGAACCATTGAGGGCCACACAAGTACTAGCTTTTTAGATCCCGTTGAGAAGTAAAAATATTTCAATGTGTTGAACGGCTTATAAGGAGTTTATAAGCGTAAGGAAAAATAGAAGTATGACTTCTATGAGAGAAATGTAAATTTTAATTTATGGAAGTGTTCCTAGATTATAATTTGGCGAAGTGAATAATGTATTTGAAAATTGTGATTTTCATAAACATTATTATGGACTAAATTAAATTAATTCAAGTGTTGAATTAATTAAACACTAGTGGACCTAGTAGAGTCCAAATAATTAAATTAATTCAAGTGTTGAATTAATTGGGCCTTGTAGAGCCCAATTAGAAATAATTATTTAACTAGTGGGCTTGAGTAAAATCAAGTAAGGATTAATTGGGCTCAAATGTGTTTGAGACAATTTAAATAAAAGTCCATGGGCCCTTGTAAATTGTTACAAGCCCACATGCAAAGCATACTTGGGAGGTGAAGAGGTGGAGATTACTTTTGAATAAAAAATTGCATGGAATGCAACTTTTTCACTTTTTCTTTTTGCAACACCAAGACAAAAAAATTAATTCATTCTCCCTTCTCTCTCCAAGCAAGATGGCCGAAATCCTCTCTTCATTTTCTCTCCATTTTTCTTCATTTTTGTGTTCTTCAATTTGTTGAAGAAAACACTATCTTCTCTTTGAAAAATCCTCATATTTTTCTAGTGCAATATATGAGGGGATCTACCTAGTTGGTGGTGGGCCTAATTTGAAGGAAAGATTCAAGGACTTGGAGGAGGAGGCTTGTAGATTGTCATCCATTTCAAGAGCCAAGTTGTTTACAACTTGGTTGGTGCCATCATCAATCTCTTGAGATTGATAGGTAACGAATTTCTTACACCCTATGTATGACATAGTTGTGTTTTTGTATTTGTTGCACAAAATGTTGTGGTGGCCGAAAATTCTTGTCAAAAAAAAAAATCGTTTTTTTTAAACTTCCGTTGCGCTTCCGGTCACCGTAACCGATCCCCTTTCATATACATCTTACCAATGAGTAAGTTTAGAAAAACTATTTATTATTATGTTTTTTATCCACTAAACACAAGAATCTAGTAACTAAATTCTTGACATAAAATAGGTTAATTTCAGCACAAATTAAAACAACTATAGTATAATTTGTTTGCAACTTGATACATAACATTAGAAAATAAGCATAAATTCCGAGAGAAACCAACAACATCGTGACCCAAACATATACATCTTACCAATGAGTAAGTTTAGGAAAACTATTTCTTATCATATTTTTTATCAACTAAACACAATAATCTAGTAACTAAATTCATGACATAAAATAGGTTAATTTCTGCACAAATTTAAACAATTGCAGTATAATATTTTTGCAACTTGGTACATAACATGAGCAAATAAGTATAAATTCCGAGAAAAACCAAAAACATCGTGACCCAAGCATATACATCTTAACAATGAGTAAGTTTAGGAAAACTACTTATCATAGTTTTTATCAACTAAACACAAGAATCTAGTAACTAAATTCTTGATACAAAATAGGTTAATTTCGGAAAAATTTAAAACAGTCGCAGTATAATTTATTGACAACTCTGTACATAACATGAGAAAATAGGCATAAATTTCGAGAGAAACCATCATCATCTTGACCCAAACTTATATGTCTTACCAATGAGTGAGCTTTGTGAAAACTACTGTTTATTATATTTTTTATCTACTAAACAAAAGACACTAGCAACTAAATTCTTAGCATAAAATAGGTTAACTTCGAACAAATTGAATTAAGTACTTTATAATTTGTTTGCAATTTGGTAAATAACATGATAATATGAGCATAAATTCCGAAAAAAACCACCATCATCTTGACCAAAAATTATATGTCTTACCAATGAGTAAGGTTTGTGAAAGCTACTTCTTATCATATTTTTTTTCTACTAAACACAAGACACTAGCAACTAAATTCTTAGCATAAAATAAGTTAATTTCGGCACAAACTAAAATAATTGCAATGTAATTTTTTTTTGCAATTTGATATATAACATGAGAATATGAGCATAAATTCTGAGATAACCCATCATCATTTTGACCCAAACTTATATGTCTTATCAATGATTAAAGTGTAGAAAAACTACTTCTCTTCATGTATTTTATCTACTAAAAACAAGACACCATCAACTAAATTCTTGACATGAAATAGGTTAATTATGAGACAAATTAAAATAATGGCAGTACAATTAGTTTGCAATTTGGTACATAACATTAGAATATAGGCATAAATTCTAAGAGAAACCACCACCATCTTGACTCAAAATTATATGTCTTATCAATGAGTAAGGTTTAGGAAAACTACTTATCGTGTTTTTATCTACTAAACACAAGACACTAGCAATTAAATTTTTGGCATAAAATGGGTTAATTGAGGCACAAAATTTTAACAATTTCAGTATAATTTGTTTGCAATTTGGTACATAACGTGTAAATATAAGCATAAATTCCGAGGAAAACCACCATTGTTTTGATCCAAACTTATGTGTCTTATCAATTAGTAATGTTTAAGAAAACTAGTTTTTATCATGTTTTTTTACTAAACAAGAGGCACTAGCAACTAAATTCTAAGCATAAAATAGCTTAATTTGTGGCACAAATTTAAACAATTGCAGTATAAGTTGTTTGCAATTTGGTACATAACGTGAGAATATAGGCATAAATTCTGAGAGAAACCACAATTGTCTTAATTCAAACTTATATGTCTTATCAATTGGTAATGTTTAAGAAAACTACTTATCATGTTTTTTTTACTAATCAAAAGACACTATAAACTAAATTCTTAACATAAAATAGTTTAATTTGCGACACAAAGTAAAATAATTGCAGTATTACTTGTTTGAAATTCGGTACCTAATGTAATAATATAGGCATAAATTTCAAGAGAAATCACCATCGTTTGGACCAAAATTTTATGTCTTATCAATGCATAAGGTTTAAGAAAACTACTTTTTATCTAATAAACACGAGACACTGTCAACTAAATTCTTAGCATAAACTAAGTTAATGAGGGCACAAATTAAAACAATTGCGGTATAATTTGTTTGCAATTTCGTACAAAACGTGAGAATATAGGCATAAATTCTTAGAGAAACCATTATCATCTTGACTCAAACCTATATGTCTTATCAATGAGTAAGGTTTAAGAAAACTACTTCTTATAATGTTTTTTTATCAACTAAACACAATACACTAGCAATTAAATTTTCGGTATAAAATGGGTTAATTGCGGCACAAATTAAAAAATTACAGTATAATTTGTTTACAATTTGGTATATAGCGTGAGAATATAAGTATAAATTCTGAGGGAAACCATCACCGTCTTAACCCCAAAACTCCAAGAAAAAGCACTATCGTCTTGACCCAAACTTATATGTCTTGTCAATGAGTATTGTTTAGGAGACTACTTCTTAGTATATTTTTTTATCTACTAATTACCTCAAAGCACTAGCACGTAAATTTTTGGCTTAAAATATGTTAATTTTGACACAAATAAAAGCTAGTAGTAAAGTATATTGTTCGCAATTTGTTATATAACATACAAGATCAAAATTCACAATAACATACACAAGATCAAGATTCACGTACAATCAGAATTAGGCACCAAAACATTTATACTCAAATATCCAAGTTATGTGTCAAATTTGGACATTATACTGAATTGACGATATTTTATCCCGAATTATCATATTTTGTGTCAATAATAATATATGTAGTGCTTTTTGTTTCATAGATAAAATTCATGGTACCATTCAAAACTACACTAAAGAGCAAAAAAAAAAAAAAAAGGATCGTGCATTAGTCAACCTTTTTGCAAAATCTCCAAATGTTGATAATAACAAAAATTAGGAAAAAAATTATCCAGAAAACATATTTATTGTTTATCAAGCTAAATATGAAAAGGCTTAAACTAAAAAGCTAAATCGAGTATGATCCAAAATTAGACGTGAAGCAAGATTTCATTTGGTTAAACTTAAAATTGTTACCACCCCAGCAGCTTCTAAATAAGATAAATAGTTTAGTAAAAAAAAGGATAAATTTAAATCTTCACGACCCCCTGTAGGAAAAACCATTATTGCCAACATAAGGTCAGGGATGTCAATGGGGCGGGTATGGCTAAACCTAAGACCCGTCCTGGTGATACCCCCAAAGGAGCCCGGGCCCGGGTAAAGCTCCGGACCCGGAAGGTTCTTGGACTCGGATAAGTGGAGAGCAGGGAGGAGATACCAAAGTATGGTTACATGCGGCGAGCCGGTGTGAAGGAAGGATCCCGGGTCTTCACTGGCCCGGCGAGTTGTGCACCACGTAGCAAGCGACTACCAGGGGAATAACCAGTCAGTACCCAGGGTTATAGCTTCCCGGTCCCAGAAGTTCCCGCTTCCCGGTCCCAGAAGTTCCCGGGTAAATAATATCCGGGAAGAAAACCCAATCTCTCCCTGGTCACCACGTTCTCCGGAAAACTCGGAACCCGTACTCCCACGTTCTGTGACCAAGCCAACATTCAACACGTGGCCCACTACTTTACAACGTGGCCCACCACCCACAATCGTGACCATCACCCGAACTTTGTGGGCAAGTCACTTACCCGATTCACCTATAAGTACCCCTCGCAGGTATTCTCAAGGGGCATCGATCATTTTCTCTAAAAAACACACAAGCACTCACGAAGATTCTTATTTTCTTCCCAAGTTTTCCTTTGCGTACATCACTGACTTGAGCGTCGGAGTGGATACGCCGGAACAACTTCCGGCGCTCCCCTAACGTTCTGTGGTTTCAGGGTTATTACTCAAATCATCCCGGGCGTTGTCTTTCAGGTGACAGGGAGCTCAACCACCCCGGGCCATCAGTAACTCGCATTAACATTCGCACATATATCTAAACACTCGACTTGGCAAATCGCCCACCCGGCTACTACCCGATTTGCCCGGTTGACATCATTGGCGCCGTCTGTGGGAACTGAAGCTCGAGACGTAGATATGGTTTCCACTCGCAAAACTACTGGGAACAACTCTGGTCCTCAGAACCCTGAGGGGGGTAGGGGAACTCAAGAAAATCCATTATTCAGTCACGTCCCCGAGGAGCTGTCACAACTAATTGCTGCCGCTGTCCAAAAAGCCCTCGATGAAAGGGTCCCACCCGAATCTAGCCAACCAAGGGACAGTGAGGCTATGGGAGAATCTCCTCTCGAGAAAGAAAGAGACAGGGAAGAAAGTTCTCAGACGTTTTCCAAAGCTCCTACATTCACTGTGGCCCAGGAGCTGAAGGATTTGAGAAAGAAAGTGAAAGAATTGGAGGCCAGGGCCGGGTCCTCTCATGCGATAACCCCGGTCAGCTCCCGGGGATGCCCTTTCTCCCCGGAGATTGTAAGCGAGCCCCTCCCCGCTCAGTTCAAGATCACCAACATCCGGGAGTATGATGGAAATTCCGATCCCGAAGAACATCTCGCCCGGTTTGAAAATATAGCGATGTTGCACTGTTACCCTGACAAGATAAAATGCAAGGTATTCCTCACCACCTTGGTGGATTCTGCCCAGAAGTGGTTTGAAAAGTTGGAACCCCGGAGCATCCAATCTTTCGAAGGTTTCAGGGACACCTTTGTACATCACTTTAGAAGCAGCAAGAAATACAAGAAGACTGCCTTCAGCCTGTTCGAAATAAAGCAGTTAGGCGATGAATCTCTCCGGGCATATATTCGCCGGTTCAACAAAGCATCCCTGGAAGTCCCGGCTTGTGCCCCGGAGACCAAAACTACAGCGTTCACTCAAGGGCTCAGAGAAGGAGATTTTTTCCGATCCCTGGTAAAGAAGCAGCCGGGGGATTTTGAAGATCTGTTGTCCCGGGCAGAAAAATACATAAACATGGAAGAAGCCCAGAGACAGAAAAGGGAATCTACCCGAAAAGAAAGAAATGACCGAGCTGGAAAGCCAGACGATAAAACTCGGGGAAGTGATCTCGGGCGTTTTTCTCGATACACCCCAATGAGGTCACGACGGGACGAAGGGGTCCATATATGTGACGGCGATCGGGGAGCCTTATCATCCCGGTCACCCCTAAATTTACCACCTGTCACCAAGATGTGCTCTTATCACGGAGAATGCGCACACAGTACAAATTAGTGCAGAAGATTGAAGAGGGCCCCTTCCCAGTCGGGCCCGGGTGAGCCATTACCATTAGCAAAGAAGTCCCGGGGACCACCGTGGATACCTAAAGATGCGAGGTGCAGGCCGGGGGATATAGGCCCGGTAAGAAAAGAGAAAAGGGATAGTCCCGGGCAAACATACCAGGGCCGAGTAATTAAGGACCGAGGAAGATCACCAGTCCTGGGGGTGATTAAAATGATTTCTGGGGGTTCGACAGATGTAGATTCTAACCGGGCCCGGAAAGCACATTCCCGGCATGAGAGTCTTGGGGTAGATAATACACCAGGAGATGATGTACCGGTCATCAGTTTTGGCCCCAGAGATCTTCAAGGAGTCAGCCTGCCGCACAATGATGCCTTAGTCATCCAGGCAAAAATAGCGAATTATGACATTCGCCGGGTCTTCGCCGATTTGGGGAGCTCGGTGAATGTTATTTTTCAGGAGGCCCTGGACCAAATGAAGTTAGAAGATTATCAGTTGCGACCGGTAGAAACAGCATTGTTTGGATTTGCTGGCCACACTGTCTACCCTCGGGGGGAAATCGTCCTACCCCTCACTGTAGGAACCGAGGAGCTCAGAAAGACAGTGATGACGGTGTTCACTGTGGTAAGTGCCCCTACCTCTTATAATATCATTTTGGGCAGACCTGCTATGAATGCTCTCCGGGCCGTGGCTTCCGCCTATCACCAGAAGCTTAAGTTCCCGGTGGGGAACAGAGTGGGAGAAGTAAGGGGAGACCAGCCATCTTCCCGCGATTGCTATGCAGAAACTGTCCGGGTGAAAAATAAAAGAGCCCGGCGAAGCGGCGAAGACCGGAGGGCAGGGAAGGAGGAGGTACACTCTATCCAACAAGTACATGTGGTGGAAGGGGAGGAGCAGGAAGAAGTAAGCGTCTTACCCGGGCAGCCCGAGAGGACGATAAAAATAGCTCGAGATCTGGAGCCAATCACCCGGGCTCAGTTGATAAGGTGCCTAGAAGAGAACGTGGACATCTTCGCATGGCTTTCCTCAGAGTTGGTGGGGATCTCACCCCACATAGCAGAGCTCAAGTTGAACATCGTCCCGGGTTCCCGGGCAGTGAAGCAGAAAAAGAGACACTTTGGTCCTGAAAAGGATAAAGTGATTGCCGACCATGTGGCAGAACTATTGAAGGCCGGGCAAATCAGAGAGGTTCAGTATCCCACCTGGCTATCCAATGTAGTCTTGGTTCCCAAATCGGCCGGCAAGTGGCGGATGTGCGTTGACTTCAGGGATTTGAACAAAGCTTGTCCAAAAGATTGCTACCCCCTACCCCGGATTGACCAGCTGGTAGACTCCACATCGGGGTATGAGCTACTGAGTTTCATGGACGCATACCAGGGGTACCACCAGATCCCCCTAGCCCGAGAGGATCAGGAGAAAGTTAGTTTCATTACCACGGGAGGAACCTTCTGCTATGTGGTCATGCCCATCGGACTGAAGAATGCCGGGGCCACATACCAGAGATTAATGGACAGGATATTCACCAAGCAAGCCGGGCGGAATATTGAAGTTTATGTGGATGACATCTTGATAAAGTCCCGGGCACATACTGAGTTCATCCCTGACCTCAAGGAGACTTTCGCCACTCTCCGGGAGTATGGGGTTAAGCTGAACCCGTCCAAATGCACATTTGGGGTTAAAAGTGGCAAGTCCCTCGGGTTCATGGTCACCGAGAGAGGAATTGAAGTTAATCCGGAGAAAGTCCGGTCGATTACTGAAATGGCATCCCCAAAATCGGTCAGGGAGGTGCAGAGACTCACGGGGAGAATCGCCGCCCTGTCACGTTTCATTTCCCGATCTGCACACCGAAGCTACCCTTTCTTCCAGGCCCTGAGGAGGGCTAAAGAATTTGGCTGGGACGAAAAATGTGAAAAAGCTTTCGGGGAATTGAAGAATCATCTAGCCGGGCTCCCTGTCCTTGAGAAGCCCGGACCCGGGGAGAAGCTCTGGGTATACCTTTCTGCCACCAAGTATGCTGTTAGTTCTGTACTAATCCGAGAAGAAGATACGGATCACAAACCGGTCTATTTTGTAAGTCATGCACTCAAAGGGCCAGAGATCAGGTATACAGAGGTAGAGAAAGTGGCCCTGGCCCTGGTTATCACAGCACAAAAACTACGCCCATACTTCTTGTCTCATCCTATCACTGTGTTGACTAACTCCCCTCTCGGGAGAATCATGACTCAACCCGAGGTCTCAGGAAGGTTGGTAAAGTGGACTGTGGAGTTGGGAGAATATGACTTCGAGTACCGGCCCCGGCGGGCCATTAAGGCCCAGGCCTTGTCAGATTTCATCATTGAGATGGTGGTCCCCGATACCGGGGAAGTTTGGAGGGTATTTGTAGACGGGGCTTCCTGCAAAGAGGGTAGTGGCGTGGGGGTCCTGCTGATACCACCTACCGAAGAAAAAATACAGTTGGCTGTCAGATTGGACTTCCGGGCCTCTAACAACGAAGCAGAGTACGAGGCTGTTGTCAACGGGATAGAAGCAGCCCGGAATGCCGGAGCTAGCCGGGTCATTATCTATACGGATTCACAGTTGGTAGCCCAGCAGGTAAAAGGAGTGTATGAGACTCGGGAGGAAAAATTTGGGAAATATCTAGCTCTCATTAAAGGTTTTTCAGCACATTTCACAGACTGGAGCATAGAGCAAATCCCCCGGGAGAAAAATACTGAAGCCGATGCCCTGGCAAAGATGGCAGCTTCACTTTCTGGTTGTCAAGAGCCAGGCATATCTTACCACACCAACCTGGTCTCTTCAGTGGAGGCCGGGCCCCCTCCAGCCCGAGGAGAAGACTGGACTACCCCAATCCTTGACTATATCTCCCGATTTGGTCTACCGGAGGATGTTAAGGAGGCCAGTAAAATCAAAAGGAGAGCAGCTTGTTTTGTTTTAATCGGTGATAATCTATACCGACGATCTTTCCAAGGTTCCCTCCCTCAAGTGCGTCGCCGGGGATGAATCCAATTATGTCTTGAGGGAGATCCATGAAGGCTGTTGTGGAGATCATATAGGGGTAACTTCCCTGGTCAGGAAGGCTTTGCTTGCCGGGTTCTGGTGGCCTACCATGCATCAAGATGCCACCCGGGTAGTCCACTCTTGCGAAGGATGCCAAAGGCATAGCAGCATTAACCACCACCCGACGGCCTTGATGAAGCCTATCTAGGCATCTTGCCCCTTTGACCAATGGGGCTTGGATATTGTGGGCTCTTTCCCTGTAGCCCGAGCCCAGAAGAAGTTCCTGCTGGTAGGGATTGACTACTTCTCTAAGTGGGTGGAAGCAGAGCCCCTGGCTAAGATTACTGAAGGAGAAGTTCTCAAATTTCTATGGAAAAATATTGTCTGCAGGTTTGGCATCCTCCGGAAGCTTGTCTCTGACAATGGCAGGCAATTCCAGGGGAATAAGGTCAGAGCTTGGTGCGAGGAGATGAAGATTACTCAAGCTTTCACCTCAGTTGCCTACCCCCAAGCCAATGGGCAGACTGAGGTGACCAACCGCACTATTGTCCAAGCTCTCAGAGCCCGATTATTTGGAGTTGGTAAGGATTGGGTGGAGGAGCTGCCTAGTGTTCTTTGGGCATACCGGACTACGCCTCGAACAGCTACTGGGGAAACACCATTCAGCTTAGTGTATGGATCTGCAGCAGTGCTCCCAGTAGAGATCGGGCAGACATCAGCCCGGATAGACACCTATCCGGAAGGCGATGACAACGCCCGTGCCAGTGAACTTGATTGCATTGAAGAAAGGAGAGAGAGAGCGGCGATCAGAATGGAGGCCTATCGACGCCGGGTGATGAAAGCTTATAATCAGAGGGTCCGACACCGAGAGTTTCAAATTGGAGACATGGTCCTCAAGAAAGCAAACCCGACGGGAGATGTGGGCAAGCTTGAGGCCCGGTGGGAAGGTCCTTACAAAGTAGTGCGCAGAGTTAGCTCAGGCACCTATTATCTTGAAGATGGACAGGGCCATCCTCTCAAAAGGCCCTGGAATGCTTTTCACCTTAAGAAATATTTTCCTTAAAAGTTCTTGTACATCTTTTAATTATTTGGTAATAAAGATCGTTCCTGGAAAGATCATTCTTAAAGCCCGGAAGGTCCGGAACTCCGGCACATATTAAGGGCCCGGGTGATACCATGCCCCGGCTTCCCTCCGATTTATTAAGGGCCCGGGTGATACCATGCCCCGGCTTCCCTCCGATTTATTAAGGGCCCGGGTGATACCATGCCCCGGCTTCCCTCCGATTTATTAAGGGCCCGGGTGATACCATGCCCCGGTTTCCCTCCGATTTATTAAGGGCCCGGGTGATACCATGCCCCGGCTTCCCTCCGATTTATTAAGGGCCCGGGTGATACCATGCCCCGGTTTCCCTCCGATTTATTAAGGGCCCGGGTGATACCATGCCCCGGCTTCTCTCCGATTTATTATTAAGGGCCCGGGTAATACCATGCCCCGGCTTCCCTTATTACTAAGCCTAAGGAACCGAAGTCTCGTTTGCCTATAAATTCAAGTTGATTGATCCCCTGGTACTTGGCGTTAAAATGTTATCGTTCAGATATTGTTAAAAGCCCGATTAACTTCCAACACTTGTGAATTTTTCTTATTGGCGAAGATAAGACAAAGACGCAGACGAGGTGAAGAAAATTTTTCATTAAAAGGGAGATTATTACAACTACCATAAGAAGAGAAAATATAAGAATTTAAGGGGCAGTCTTTGGCTCGGAGTCCTCCTCCACCTCGGACTCTTCCTCATTCGGGAGCTCTGCGCCGTCTTCCGGCAGGGAGCTAACAGCCCGGGCTAAGTCTAGGGGGCTTTTCTTTCCCAGAGGCAGAAGGCCGGCTTCTTTCACTTGCCCTTTGCATTTGTTAAAGCCTGCCTTGAAATAAGGAAAGGCTTTATTAGTCACTAGCTGCTGGAATTCCGCAGTAGCAAGGAAAGCGGCCCGCCACTCCTCTTCTAAGGTGGCCCGAGCCGTAAGATTCGCCTCCAGTTCACTCACTGTAATGCCCGGTTACTCGTACAAATGATAATAATGCGTTTATGTCGTTTATTTTGTAGTTAATTACCTTATTAGATTTCACGTGATGATTGAAGTATCAATATTGAGATTGAACATGACTTTTATATTGTTTATGGTGCATTGAGAATGAATAAATGTCAAAATAGTGATGGTAAGATGTGTACATAGAAATAGTGTTATGAAGTTGGTAGGAAATGAGATGTAGATATGGTAGTTTTTACGGGTTTTAGCATAATGATTTGAATATTGATGCAAATTGGGTGAGCCATAACCATTAGAAAGCTAAGACATAATGCTGCAACTTTCACGTTTTGGGTTTTGTTCAAATCATTAGGGAAGATGAGCCAAAAGTGACCCGAAATGTGTCGTGTGTTTCGTTGTTCCTGCACTGACACATGTTGGGAGAATAGGCATAACTTTTTACTCAAACCTCCAAATGACCTGAAATTTGAGGAGATTCAAGAAAACACATAGGGCTACAACTTTTATGTTGACCACCTTTGCTGATTCGGAAGTTAAAAATGAGTTTTGTGGCAGAATGTAGCGCGCATATGCGCCAGAATTCGCGCATGAGCACCGGGAGGGCAGAAAGGGTCGCGCATATGCGCCGGCAGTCTGTACAAGGATAAGTATCGAATTTCTAAGCCATTCCAACCATTCCTTCTCCACTTTACCAGCAAGAACTCGAGGGAAAACAAGATTTCTTTCTCCCAAAAGCTTCCTTCTTCATTCCTTTCATCATTTTGAGGTTAAAACTTAGTTGTCCATTTCAAGAGCTTCCTAAGGGTGTAAGTTTTCTTCTCCTTTAGTTGTTCTACATGTATAGGGGTAAATTTCACCTTGTATAGAAATAGTAACTGAACTATTGGTTTATTGACAGCATAGGACTGATAAACATCGTCCCAAACAAGTATTCGTACACTTGGACGGTAAGTTGGCATGTTCTTGAAGTAATACATGAGTAATATTATGAATTTCAAATGCATCTCATTGTCTATTGATATATGTACTTTGTTAGTATGTTTATTGATAAAAACATAGCACCATATTCCATTGTTATGTATTAAATATGTAAGGAACTCATGAATATTGATGATGGGTGCTATGTCATGAACAAGAACATGAACATGAAAAGAAAAGGATTGATTTACATGATATAGAGCTTGTTGACATCATGGGTGGTTTTAAGTCCACCAAAGCTATTGGCCAATATATGTTCATGGGGCGTGGGGATGCCAAAGGTTGCTCCCTGACGTCCAACACAGTAGTAGCTATATAATAAAGCAAGCACGGTAGTACAGGTCAACTAATGAGGCTCAAGTACAAAAATGAACATTGAATATATGCTACGGTATGACATGTTTTTAAGATTCATTGTTGATCACGACTTGATATGTATGTTCCTTCTATGCATATTGATACGTACAAGTGCCAACTTATTGAGTTTATAAACTCACGTAGCTCATGTATTACAGGATCAGGTAGTGAAGATGCGTAGGATGCCGGTTCGCCAATGGATGCTAGTGACGTGCCTCACCTCGACAAGAACCAGGCTTCTTATTGTATAGCTTCCGCATATGTATTATAATGAATTGAATGTCAGGGTTTGAAACAAGTTTTACAATGTTTATGTCTAGGGGTATGATGGTACAGAATATGTTTGTGTGTAAGAATACGATTATATATATATGGGTTGATGTTGTTGCTTGAGTTGAGTTTGTGTCTATGTATATGTAAATGTTGTTACTTGGTTTGGGCTTATACAAAATATAAGGACATCATGCCAAAATTTTTACAAACCGTCAAAGTGATGCCCCTTGTTGATTTGATTCATCATATAGTTATATCATTCAAATCCTATTTTGATTATGGTAATTATGCTAAGTATAGAGTAAGGGTGTGACATTTTTATGGTATCAGAACCCACGGTTCTTTGACAGGGAAGACACTGCACTTCATCCATATGGAGAACTTGGCAAGTAAGTATCTTTTTATTCCATAGTTTATGCTAAGTTATGTGTTTCTACGTGACCTACATGTAGGTTAAGATAAGCAACGATGCCACCGAAACGTAAAGTACATGAGGGAGAATCATCTAAGGGCAAGGCCCCAGCAGGCGAAGGTGAAGGTAGTGCGCCACGACCTGTAGATGACTTCGCCCAATTACTCCAACAACAAGCAAAGGTCCATGGTGAACAAATCCAGCAGCTACTGGAGATGCAACGGACTACTCATGAACAAGCACAAGCTCAAGCCATAGTACACAGACATGTGCCTGTTCAAACAGACGTATATGATCGTTTTAGACGTTTTAATCCTCCGGAATTCATGGGAAGCACTGATCCAGCAGTAGCAGAAGAGTGGATTAAGTCATTGGAGTCCATCTTCTCCTACCTTCATATGGATGATGCTGACCAAGTGACTTGTGCCATCTTTCTCTTAACAAAACATGCAAGAATATGGTGGGAAAGTGCAAAAGTGGCATTACCGGTTGGACCACTGACATGGGGAACTTTCAAAACCGTGTTTTACAACAAGTATTTCAGTAAAGACGTACGAGCTAAGAAAGCCAGCGACTTCCTTAACCTGAAGCAAGGAACTATGGCAATGACAGAATACATACAACAATTTGAGGCCGGAGTCCAATATGTACCATATATTGCACAAGATGACACCAGTAAGGGCGAACATTTCATGCGAGGACTTCGCTCGGAAATTAAAAGAGATGTACGAATGTCGAAAGTTGCTACGTATGGGGAGATAGTAGAAAGAGCACTTATGGCAGAACAAGATGAACATGACATTGACAGGAACAGGCAACAACGAAGGCAACAGTACTTTCAGAAGAGCCAAGGAACAGGACAAGGCAAAAAGACTGATAGCAGGGGTACGAGACCAGAGGAACCCCGTGGCAAGGGTCCTCCTCCACGTAAAGAACAGGACAGGCCACCTTGTCCTAAATGTGGCAAACTCCATGGCGGGGAGTGTATGCAGGGGTTCTAATGTCTGTTATCGTTGCAAGAAGCCAGGACATCTGGCCAAGAATTGTCCAGGGAGTTCTGAGAAAGTGCAGGGACGCCTTTTCTCCATGACCAAAGAAGAAGTGGATGCGGATACATCGATGATTATGGGTATGTTCTTGATTTCTGGTATTACTGCTATTGTTTTACTAGATTCAGGAGCCACGCATTCTTTTATTTCGGAATCGTTTGTAAGGAGACTGGGCATTACAGCAAGTACAACTGAGACACAACTCTCCATAGCCTTACCTTCCGGACAAGAATTACAGACAGATCAGATTGTGCGAGGGTGTCCATTATATGTCCAAGGATATCAGATGTATGCTGACTTGATAGTTCTGAGGATGACAGATTTTGATGTGATATTGGGAATGGATTGGCTCACGAAGTACAGAGTTACTATTGACTGTGGCATAAAGATGATCAAGTTTGCACCAGTAGGAGCTGAACCATTCACCGTAGCAAGTGCAGGCATATCCTTACCTCTTCGGATAATCTCTTGTATGAAGGCTTATAAATTACTACAGAAGGGGTGTCAAGGATATTTAGCATCTGTGTTAACTAGTGATCCACCTGTTCGTGAATTAAAAGATACAGATGTTGTTTGTCAATTTCCAGAAGTATTTCCTGATGATGTAACAGGCTTACCCCCGGATAGAGAGATCGAATTTGTAATTGATGTTGTGACAGGAACTCATCCGATCTCAAAAGCTCCTTATCGATTAGCTCCTACAGAAATGAAAGAACTGAAAGAACAGTTACAGGAGTTGCTTGATAAAGGGTTTATTAGACCGACCTTTTCACCGTGGGGTGCACCTGTTTTGTTTGTGAAAAAGAAAGACGGTACTCTTCGTTTGTGTATTGATTATCGGGAGTTGAACAAAGTGACGATTTAAAACAAATATCCACTCCCCAGAATTGATGATTTGTTTGATCAATTACAAGGAGCTGCTATATTTTCGAAGATTGATTTACGATCAGGCTATCATCAATTAAAAGTTAAATCAGATGATATCTCAAAGACTGCCTTCCGAACCAGGTACGGGCATTATGAATTTCTTGTAATGCCATTTGGACTAACAAATGCACCAGCAGCTTTTATGGATTTAATGAATAGAATTTTCAAGCCATTTCTAGACAAGTTCGTGATTGTATTTATTGATGATATTCTCATCTACTCACGAACTGTAGAGGAGCATCGAGAACATTTGCAATTAGTTTTGCAGACTTTGAAGGATAAACATTTATATGCCAAATGGAAGAAATGTGAATTTTGGCTTGAACAAGTATCATTCTTGGGTCATATCATTTCAAAAGAAGGCATATCAGTGGATCCAAGTAAGATTGAAGCTGTTAATAACTGGCTACGACCTACCACTGTTACCGAGGTACGTAGTTTTCTTGGGCTAGCTGGTTATTACCGTCGGTTTATAGCGGGATTTTCTAAGATAGCATTGCCTTTGACTGCTTTAACTCGAAAGAATGTGAAATTTGTGTGGGACGAAGCATGTGATCGCAGTTTTCAAGAGTTAAAGGCAAAATTGACATCAGCACCGGTCCTTGCTATTCCAGAAGGATCAGGAGATTTTGTAGTGTACAGTGATGCTTCGAAACAAGGTTTAGGAGCAGTCTTGATGCAGCACGGGAAGGTGATTGCTTATGTCTCTAGGCAATTGAAAGAATATGAAAAGAACTATCCCACACATGATTTAGAACTGGCAGCAGTGGTATTTGCATTGAAAATATGGCGCCATTACCTGTATGGTGAACGGTGTGAAATATATACGGACCACTAGAGTTTGAAATATTTATTCACGCAAAAAGAATTGAATATGCGACAACGACGTTGGTTGGAATTGGTGAAAGATTATGATTGTGTTATTAATTATCATCCAGGTAAAGCCAATGTTGTTGCAGATGCGTTAAGTCGAAAGTCCAGTTCTATTGCTGCAATGAAAGTACAAGAGCAGATTTTATGGGATTTGCAGAACTTGAAGCTTGATGTTATTCCAAAGGGAGCTGTAATTCAGTTATCATCTCTCATGGTTCGACCAACACTTGCAGATAGAATCAAGGCCAAACAAAGTATAGACAGTGAATTACAACAATTGAGGCAGCGAGATGAAGCAAAAGGACATTCGAACTTTGAATTGAATGAGAAAGGAATTTGGACATATCGTAGTAGATTGTGTGTGCCAAAGCAAGGAACAATCAGAACTGATATTCTTATTGATGCTCATGCTACTCCATATTCGATCCATCCAGGAGGCACGAAAATATACAAGGATTTGAAACCATTATTTTGGTGGCCAGGTATGAAAAATGACATTGCTCAATTTGTTGCACAATGTCTAACTTGTCAACAGGTCAAGATTGAACATCAAAGACCAGCAGGGCTCCTGAAACCGCTACCCATTCCTGAGTGGAAATGGGAACATATCACAATGGATTTCATCCTTGGTCTGCCAAGAACACAAAGAGGATTCAATGCTATATGGGTTATTGTCGATCGACTTACGAAATCGGCTCACTTTCTTCCGGTGAAGACCACATACACGATGAATCAATATGCTGAAGAATACATCAAGGAGATAGTGAGGCTTCATGGCATACCAGTGTCCATTGTATCTGATAGAGATCCAAAATTTACATCAGCATTTTGGAAGAGTTTGCATCATGCTATGGGAACTCGATTGTCATTCAGCACAGCATTCCACCCTCAAACTGATGGACAATCAGAACGAGTGAATCAGATCTTAGAAGATATGTTGAGGGCATGTACTATTGACTTCCCAAGTAGTTGGGACAGTAAACTACCGTTGGCTGAGTTTACATATAACAATAGCTATCAGTCAAGCATTGGAATGGCACCATATAATGCATTATATGGTAGAAAATGTCGATCTCCCGTACATTGGGATGAAATAGGAGAAAGGAAATTGTTAGGCCCTGAATTGGTACAACAGACAGCTGAATTGGTAACCAAGATCAGAGAAAGAATGCACACTGCCCAGAGTCGACAGAAAAGCTATGCTGATGTGCGACGTCGTCGATTGGAATTTCAAGGTGGTGACCATGTATTTGTAAAGATATCACCATTGAAGGGCATTTTGCGTTTTGGTAAGAAGGGAAAATTGAGTCCAAGATATATCGGTCCATTCGAAATCTTGGAAAGAATAGGAGACAGAGCCTACCGAGTTGCTTTACCTCCGAACTTGTCAAATGTTCACAATGTTTTTCACGTTTCCTTGCTACGAAAGTATTTGGCCAATCCTTCTCACGTTCTTCATTACGAACCATTGGAGCTAGCTTCGAATCTCTCATATGAAGAACGACCGGTCCAAATCCTCGATAGGAAATCAAAAGTGTTACGAGGCAAGGAAATACCCTTGGTGAAACTGTTATGGCGAAATCATGCAATTGAAGAAGCAACTTGGGAACGCGAAGACGAGATTCAACAGAGATATCCCGAACTATATGGTATGTCAAATTTCGAGGACGAAATTCTTTGAAGGAGGGGAGAATTGTAATGCCCGGTTACTCGTACAAATGATAATAATGCGTTTATGTCGTTTATTTTGTAGTTAATTACCTTATTAGATTTCACGTGATGATTGAAGTATCAATATTGAGATTGAACATGACTTTTATATTGTTTATGGTGCATTGAGAATGAATAAATGTCAAAATAGTGATGGTAAGATGTGTACATAGAAATAGTGTTATGAAGTTGGTAGGAAATGAGATGTAGATATGGTAGTTTTTACGGGTTTTAGCATAATGATTTAAATATTGATCCAAATTGGGTGAGGCCATAACCATTAGAAAGCTAAGACATAATGCTACAACTTTCACGTTTTGGGTTTTGTTCAAATCATTAGGGAAGATGAGCCAAAAGTGACCCGAAATGTGTCGTGTGTTTCGTTGTTCCTGCACTGACACATGTTGGGAGAATAGGCATAACTTTTTACTCAAACCTCCAAATGACCTGAAATTTGAGGAGATTCAAGAAAACACATAGGGCTACAACTTTTATGTTGACCACCTTTGCTGATTCGGAAGTTAAAAATGAGTTTTGTGGCAGAATGTAGCGCGCATATGCGCCAGAATTCGCGCATGAGCGCCGGGAGGGCAGAAAGGGTCGCGCATATGCGCCCAGAATGTCGCGCATATGCGCCGGCAGTCTGTACAAGGATAAGTATCGAATTTCTAAGCCATTCCAACCATTCCTTCTCCACTTTACCAGCAAGAACTCGAGGGAAAACAAGATTTCTTTCTCCCAAAAGCTTCCTTCTTCATTCCTTTCATCATTTTGAGGTTAAAACTTAGTTGTCCATTCCAAGAGCTTCCTAAGGGTGTAAGTTTTCTTCTCCTTTAGTTGTTCTACATGTATAGGGGTAAATTTCACCTTGTATAGAAATAGTAACTGAACTATTGGTTTATTGACAGCATAGGACTGATAAACATCGTCCCAAACAAGTATTCGTACACTTGGACGGTAAGTTGGCATGTTCTTGAAGTAATACATGAGTAATATTATGAATTTCAAATGCATCTCATTGTCTATTGATATATGTACTTTGTTAGTATGTTTATTGATAAAAACATAGCACCATATTTCATTGTTATGTATTAAATATGTAAGGAACTCATGAATATTGATGATGGGTGCTATGTCATGAACAAGAACATGAACATGAAAAGAAAAGGATTGATTTACATGATGTAGAGCTTGTTGACATCATGAGTGGTTTTAAGTCCACCAAAGCTATTGGCCAATATATGTTCATGGGGCGTGGGGATGCCAAAGGTTGCTCCCTGACGTCCAACACAGTAGTAGCTATATAATAAAGCAAGCAAGGTAGTACAGGTCAACTAATGAGGCTCAAGTACAAAAATGAACATTGAATATATGCTACGGTATGACATGTTTTTAAGATTCATTGTTGATCACGACTTGATATGTATGTTCCTTCTATGCATATTGATACGTACAAGTGCCAACTTATTGAGTTTATAAACTCACGTAGCTCATGTATTACAGGATCAGGTAGTGAAGATGCGTAGGATGCCGGTTCGCCAATGGATGCTAGTGACGTGCCTCACCTCGACAAGAACCGGGCTTCTTATTGTATAGCTTCCGCATATGTATTATAATGAATTGAATGTCAGGGTTTGAAACAAGTTTTACAATGTTTATGTCTAGGGGTATGATGGTACAGAATATGTTTGTGTGTAAGAATACGATTATATATATATGGGTTGATGTTGTTGCTTGAGTTGAGTTTGTGTCTATGTATATGTAAATGTTGTTGCTTGGTTTGGGCTTATTCAAAATATAGGGACATCATGCCAAAATTTTTACAAACCATCAAAGTGATGCCCCTTGTTGATTTGATTCATAATATAGTTATATCATTCAAATCCTATTTTGATTATGGTAATTATGCTAAGTATAGAGTAAGGGTGTGACACTCACCCTCTCGGTGGCCAGCACGAAATTATCCAGGGCGTCCCGGGCATCCAAGTTTAGCTTTTCAGCTCGGGCCTCCGTCTTCTCCAGCTGAGCCTTCAGAGAAAGGATCTCTGCCCGGGCTTCTTCAAGCTGGCCCTGCAAGCCATTGATGGTAGCTTCCTGGCCCTGGAGTTCCCACGCATGGAGGTTTTTAAGGTGAGCAATGCGGGCCAGGGAACCTTCATGAAGAGCGGTGACAGAGGCGACCCGAGCCTCTATGTTCTCTTGCAGGGCACCCATCTTCTCAAAGACCACCCTAGCCAGCTGCCCGCTCTGTGAATAAACAAAGAGCACATAAGGAAAAGTATTACCGGTAGAACAAAGAAGTAGAAGTAGTGGAAGAAGAAACTTACAGCCAGCATAAGGTTGAGGCTCTCCAGCATGAGATCCCCGGCCTTCGAATCCTGAAGGATGGTCTCCTCGGCAGGAGTCACCACCTGCTTCAGTATTTGGAAGCCCATCTTCGAGCTCCCGGCCGAGAATATAGTCCCGGCTATTGCAGGAGGAGTAGGAATGATGGCAGGAAGGACCTGAGAGGATCCTCCAGGGGACACCGGGGGGACGGGCCCTGACCCCTGAACCACCCGGGGCTCAACACGAACCAGCTCCCGGGAAGCTTTCCTTTTTTTGGCAATCAGGAGGGGCTGATCCGAAGATTCGTCCTCCTCCTCAATTGTAATAACCCCGTGCTCCGGGGGCCCGGTGACTTTGGCAGCCCGGGCACTTGGAGGGGTACCAACCTGCCCCACCTCAGCAGGGGCCAGGGTCTCCTTCTCACCAGGCACTGGGGGTACTGACTCCTCCCCAGACGGGCCTTCAGTAGCCATCCGGGATGAAGACCCCTGGCGCTCTCGGGCCTCTCTCTCAGCGGCGGCAGCCTTCCGGGCAGCCTTCTTAGCTGCCTTTTCCTCAGCCATTTTCCGGGCAAAGGCCTCTTTCATCTCGACGTCTGCAGAAAATCAAGCAACCCGTTAGTCACAGGTAAAGGGTGAGTTAAGGAAATATAAATGGCAAGTAGAGGAAACCTACCGGAGCGGGAGGGGTCGAACTCCTCGATGATGCGATCGGTAGGGTCCTCTACCCTGGGACTCAGCCCGAATGCCATCAGGAGCTTTTCACTAAGGAGGGCGGAGGAGCTATACACTTTTCCGCCCACCACCTCCTCACTCAGGGTGTAAGAGTCTAGGGTGCGGTAATTTTCTGGGAGACCGGGCTGAGCAGGGAGGGCAGAAATAAACCCAGCCGGGCACTCGGGAAGACGGGGAAGACGGATATAAAAGAACCGGCGTTTCCAGTCCTTGACGGAGGAAGGGATATCTCCGAAAAGTTTGTGGTGAGACCGGGTCTTGAAGGAAAAGGCGTAATCGCCAATATAACAGATAAAGAAAAAATTGAAAAGGGAAGGCTCAAGGGCGATGTCAGGGTACATAGAAATAAGAGTAAAAAAGCAAGTCATCATCCTGATAGCATTAGGATGGAATTGGTTAAGGGGAATACTCAGAAGGGAGGATATCCCAACAAAGAAGGGGTGGAGGGGAAACCTGAGACCATTGGCCACCTGGTCTCGGAAGAAGGTTAGACACCCTTCTGGTGGCTGGTCAGCCCGGTTGCTAGGGCCCGGGATGATGATGTCAAAATTAGTAGGGATGGAGCCAAGGAGACGGATCTCCTCGGCTGATTTGGCTCGAAGGGAGCTGGCCATGGTGGAAAACCACGGCAGGGGGCCAGTAGCAGCAGCCTGGGCTGGAGAAGAAGCAGCCCAGGCTGAGGGTTTTGAAGAAGTTGCCTTCTTCTTTTTCTTCTGGGAGCTTGAAGACCCAGCCCCATGGGGAAATTTTAGTTTTTTGGGAGGAGGAGAGGAAATTGGATTTTGGGGGCGGAAAGCAGAAATGGGAGAAGCAGAAACCGGTGGGCTATCAAGTAGGGCCTCTTCCTCAAATTCCGAGGAGCCGTGGTAGATCCTAACCGACGTAGAAGAGGTATGAGAAGAAGACATGACGAAGAAATGGACTTACAAGGATTGTTTTTGAAGAAAAACGGTGGTCGGAACGCCGAGGATGCAGCAGAGTTTGTGCAGGGTTTCGAGACGCGAGAGCTTGAGTTTGCTAAAGAGTGGGGAGTGATGGAGAAGGAGACATATATATAGGAACGGGGAAACGATCTGGGCCGTAGATCTAGCCGTAATCCGAAGGTCCGCATTGGTTCAGAAGAATACACCCGGATCGTGTATCTCCGCCATTGATCTGAATGGATACGGACGAACGGGATGCACCTTGTCAGCTGTGCAGGGCAGGTGAAAGGACGTGTAATCATGAGGGTGTCAGACTGATCGACTCCTCGGAATATGGAACATCGCCGACCGTTGGGATGAGAGAGATGGGGCACGTGTCATCAGGGCGGTCTGAGTAACATTCCAAGAAGAGAGCCAGCATGTCATCTTAAGCCCGGGAGGTTTAAGGCCCCGGCATGTTATTATCTTAACCCCGGGAGGTTTAAGGCCCCGGCATGTTACCATCTTAAGCCCGGGTGGTTTAAGGCTCCGGCATGTTATTATCTTAAGCTCGGGAGGTTTAAGGCCCCGGCATGTTACCATCTCAAGCCCGGGAGGTTTAAGGCCCCGGCATGTTATTATCTTAAGCCCGGGAGGTTTAAGGCCCCGGCATGTTACCATCTTAAGCCCGGGAGGTTTAAGGCCCCGGCATGTTATTATCTTAAGCCCGGGAGGTTTAAGGCCCCGGCATGTTATTATCTTAAGCCCGGGAGGTTTAAGGCCCCGGCATGTTACCATCTTAAGCCCGGAAGGTTTAAGGCCCCGGCATGTTATTATCTTAAGCCCGGGAGGTTTAAGGCCCCGGCATGTTACCATCTTAAGCCCGGGAGGTTTAAGGCCCCGGCATGTTATTATCTTAAGCCCGGGAGGTTTAAGGCCCCGGCATGTTACCATCTTAGGCCCGGGAGGTTTAAGGCCCCGGCATGTTATTATCTTAAGCCCGGGAGGTTTAAGGCCCCGGCATGTTATCTTAAGCCCGGGAGGTTTAAGGCCCCGGCATGTTACCATCTTAAGCCCGGGAGGTTTAAGGCCCCGGCATGTTATTATCTTAAGCCCGGGAGGTTTAAGGCCCCGGCATGTTACCATTTTAAGCCTAGGAGGTTTAAAGCCCTAGCATGTTACTTTAATTTCAGGAGGTTTAGACCTCAGTATTTTATCTTAAAAGCCAGTGAAGTTTGAGGAAAATACAAACATGCGCGAAGCAAAATATTATTAATGAAACTGGTCCCATATTACAGCTGCCATCCTAGAGCCTACATGATCTTGCCACTCTGACATCCAACTGTGCAGCTCGGGAAGGGGAATAGAGGCAAAAGACTCGGTGGCAGCAAGCTTGTTCAGCTGATTCCACTCCTTCCGCAACATGGCCTGTAACAGAACTGGATCGGTGGCCAGCTCTGCCACGTGCGTCACGCAGAGTTCCCGCCTGTATCTCCGCGCCAGTGCCCTCTGGGGCTTGGTGAAAGCCAGGCCACCCTGGTATGATTGTATAAGATCCTGAATCTTATACCAAGTGGACATAACCCTCGTCAGAATAAGTTCCTCGACGGTCTTCTGCACAGATTCTAGATGGGCACGCGTTGAGGGGGGCAGGTGTCCATACGGGCTGTACGGGCTGTTGCAGACAGTTGACTCACTTGAGCTCGACATGGCAGAATGATCGTTATCCTCTCACCTTCATCTATTTATAAGCAGATGAGATTCGAAACGGAAGAAGCCGAAAAGTTTCTGGGCAGACGAAGCGACTTCGCATTTATGCAGGAGAGAGGTTAAGTGCAGCCATCGATTTGAGCACACGTATGGGGTCAAGAGACGCCTGATAAATTGTTCCATGTAGTCAAAGGGACGCGAACAAATATCAATGTCACAGTGTCATTATTACCTTGGGAAATGGAGCGTCCCTCGGCGGAACTTTAGTATCAAAAATCGAAATTTGTGTATGGGACACCATACCAAGGGGCGGGGAGTCTTAGGGTATCGGCACTTATCCAAGCCTGGGAAACACGAGTCCCCGGCATTTCATGGAGCCTGGGAAGCACGAGGCCCCCGCAGGTGATTCACAGCCCGGGGAGCGCAAGGCCCCGGCACTGGGGTTAATCGCCCGGGAGATATCAAGTCCAGAAGTTTTTAGTAAATTATTTCAGATGGTTTTACGCAGTTCATGATGTGTCAGTGGATTTACAGTGGTTATAAGCCGAGTGGTGATAGAGAAAAAAGAACTAAAATAAATTCTTATTCAACCATATACGTTGGTGCATACTACATCGTCATATTTCTCTTCTATAACAAGTACTCGCATCTTCAACCAAGCAGACAGAGGAGGAGTGGAGCCTTGCCAGAAACTGGGAGAACCGAGGATACGTTTCAGTAGCTTCAATTCTTTCCGGAGCATCAGCTGATAGACGCGGCCATCCGTGAAGATGTCCACCCACTCAGCTATGTGTAGTTGTCGACGCACTGTCTTTAGTTTGGATACCAGGGCAGGGGTGGTGGCTTCCCCAGAATCATAAAGAAGTTTCAGCTTTTGAAGCTCTTCCCAATAGCGGAGAACTTCGTTGAGCACTTCATTTTCTATTATGGATTTTTGAGCTTCCAGGTATGGTTCCCTAAGCGCTTCAATCATCCCTGGAGTTCTTGAGCTGCTTGCGCCGGCCATGTCTATTGAAGTAATCAGCGAAGGATAATGGAAGGGTGGGAGGATATCATATATATATAGGGAAGAGGAGTGAATCACAATCGTTGGTTCTCGAATATATCAACGGTGGGAATGAATATTGGAAGTTGCACCAAGCAGGCTAAAAGACAGGCGTAAATATCGAGGGAGCATAACAGTCCTCGAAACACGAAACCTTGCGGATAAGTTCGAATTTTAGGGTTTTGTAGCAGCACCAGCAATAGTGTCCATCTCTCTAAAATTTCTATAAGGCTTCGCTCAGGGTGTGTGGACCATTTCTTTTACTAATCGGGACAGCGAGATAGACTCTAGCCCGACTTTTTTAGGAGGGAGTGGTGATACCCCCAAAGGAGCCCGGGCCCGGGTAAAGCTCCGGACCCGGAAGGTTCTTGGACTCGGATAAGTGGAGAGCAGGGAGGAGATACCAAAGTATGGTTACATGCGGCGAGCCGGTGTGAAGGAAGGATCCCGGGTCTTCACTGGCCCGGCGAGTTGTGCACCACGTAGCAAGCGACTACCAGGGGAATAACCAGTCAGTACCCGGGGTTATAGCTTCCCGGTCCTAGAAGTTCCCGGGTAAATAATATCCGGGAAGAAAACCCAATCTCTCCCTGGTCACCACGTTCTCCGGAAAACTCGGAACCCGTACTCCCACGTTCTGTGACCAAGCCAACATTCAACACGTGGCCCACTACTTTACAACGTGGCCCACCACCCACAATCGTGACCATCACCCGAACTTTGCGGGCAAGTCACTTACCCGATTCACCTATAAGTACCCCTCGCAGGTATTCTCAAGGGGCATCGATCCTTTTCTCTAAAAAACACACAAGCACTCACGAAGATTCTTATTTTCTTCCCAAGTTTTCCTTTGCGTACATCACTGACTTGAGCGTCGGAGTGGATACGCCGGAACAACTTCCGGCGCTCCCCTAACGTTCTGTGGTTTCAGGGTTATTACTCAAATCATCCCGGGCGTTGTCTTTCAGGTGACAGGGAGCTCAACCACCCCGGGCCATCAGTAACTCGCATTAACATTCGCACATATATCTAAACACTCGACTTGGCAAATCGCCCACCCGGCTACTACCCGATTTGCCCGGTTGACATCACGTCCCATGAAGAAAATTTCGACCCATTACCCACCCCACCCCGGTTAAATATTCTTTGGACCCGTCCCACCCCGAATACGAAACAAGGCGGGTTAGACCCATGAGACCCGTGAGATCCGAATTTTTTCAAAATAAAAAGATTAATCTTCTTTGAGAGATACCTTGAGGCTTGAACCACTAGCATTAGCGTATAGTTATGGTGGTGTAGAGACAGTAGGGCTTTATTTATAATTGGTCTACCTATTTGGATAATAAACTAAAGTCCAACCCAAAACAGAATCAGACATGTCTATGGTTGACCTTGAGGTGGGATACTAAAAAAATAAAAATTAATAAAACTAAGTCTTAGAATATTTATATCCACATATATGGGGCGGATATTATAGGACCCATGACCCGGCCCATACCCATACGGATCTGAAAAACTGGACCCGAGATCCATCCCATTACCCATTTAGTATGCCCAAACCCGTCCAGATGGGGCGGGTCCATCTACATAAGGTCGTAAAACAATACATGCTCTAATATTGTTCGTTTTCATTCTTTTCGTACATCAATGCTTTCATCATTTTCACATGCACAACACGAACATTACTCCTTATTGAACACTCCATTCTGATCCTTGCCCGAAGCTTCTCCCCCCATTTTTGTTCAAGCTTATTCATCACCTTTCTAAGTAATTAGAAGAACATGGTGACATTGCATCTTTGCTCATTTGTCTATGAGACTCATACACATCAATATAATTTCTTGTAACCAATTCTGCATCAATACGTATAAAATAATATCATCATAACCAATTCAAATGCAAAAAAGAAACTTGTAAGCTTTATCTAAACACCAATAACCATCAAAATCAGTAACATAACAAACAATTTCTTTTTCTTTTTTTTTTTTTGTATAACAAAGATAAAGAAAACGTGGATGTTACTTAGATTCAACATTTACCTCTTACTATTTATTATTATAGTTTAGTTTTTCGCAAGATATTTGGTTTTCTCTTTTGAGGTCTCTTGAATGATTGACTGTACGTTTATGTTCATTGATGTATTATGAATAACTTGGTCAATGATCATCCCTCTTTCAATGAATTTCTGTAATATCTTGTCTGATGACTCATATTTGTTATGGGTAAGCTTGCTAGTAAGCTGATATGCATCCCAATTATTATGACATGCATCTGAATTTTTGGTGCTAGTCTTTAAATTTTTTGGGATAACATATGAAACTCCAACGAAACCAAGGAAAATCGAGAAGAAAAAAGCCTGCTTCAAATTGAAGAAAGGAGAAGCAAAATTGAAGAAACTTAACTTTAAAAATTATATATTGCTGAGGAGAGGAAAACTTTATCATTTTTGTAAGTTGCCTGAATTAATCATTATTTTGTTTCTCCGTCACCAATGATCACTGTTAATCCAGTTGTCCCATTTTTTTATTGTTGTAATAGATTTGACATCAAAATCAGAGTCGACAAGGGATTTTAAAAACAAATTTAACTCGGGATTAAAAAATACAAATAATTGCTTCTCTCTTCGGAGTTCACGGTGGAGAAGTGGGGGAGGATGGAGCTGGAGTGCGTGAAGAAGATGGTGGAAAAGCAAGGTGGGCCGTTTGAGTTCACGATGGATTCGATGCCCACGAAATTCATCGACCCTATTGTGATGCAAGGCCTCAAAGTCAATCGCATCGAGCGCGGTCTTCTCCTGTGTTCCTTCGTTGTTCCTCCTCGCCTCCTGGTGGGTCTCCTCCTCTGTTGCCCTTTGATTTCAGTTTTTTAAGTTTGTGATTGGAAATATTCACTTGTTTCTTTTTGTGGCTCAAGAACACTGGAAACTCGTTGCACGGCGGCGCCACGGCGGCCCTTGTTGATATAGTGGGATCGGCTGCTATATTCACCATGGGGGCTCCCACCAGTGGCGTTTCTGTGGAGATCAACGTTTCCTACTTGGATGGCGCTTTTGTCGGTGTAATTGGTTTATTCCCTTAACTTCTTTTACTTTTGCTCTGTTGCTTCAGAATTTGTTATTCTTCTAATCAGACCATTTCTTTTTATCATCTTTTGGTTTAGTGAATTCTTCCTGTAGACAATGGTGGAATTTCTGATTTCTGGGCTATATGCAGCTCATTGTTGAGCAAGAATGGACCTATAGTTGCTATAAAATGTTGAAAACATTGCAGCCTAGTTTCTGTTTAAATCCTTCCTCGTTTGAGTGGTTTGCCTTTATGATCCAGAAAATAACCCTCTGAGTTGTTTGTTGACTTGGGAAGATATAGTTACTATAATTCATTAATTTGTAGTCACTACTACCCATATGACATTACTCTTAGGGTCCATTTAAGAGTCGATATTTATAAATACATGTGAGCTCCATTGATTTTTCAGTTGACACCATACGCATTATTAAATATTCATCCTTAGATATACTCTTGGGATAATATCCTAAGGGCAGGTAGTGTGCCAAGGTAGGTAGAAATTTCTCGTAGAGATGACTTATCTTTTGTAGGAAAAAGTGCCTGAGTTAGAGTTCCAACTCCATCTATCGAAAATGGTTATAATGCTTGAAGATATTGTTACAAATAAAGAATAACTTATAAATCCACGATGTTATATCACTCAATAGACAAACTTTTTGGGATGAAACACTTCTTTGTACCTAAAACTTTGAGAAGTTTTGATGTTTCATCTTTAGAGATGTGTGGTCATCAGGTCATGTATGCCCGTCCTTGTTTTAACAGCCTTGTTACTGAAATCAATCTCTTAGATATTAGCAGCTTGGCCTGTTTTGCTGTAGTTATTTGTATAATGTGAAGTAGCTAGCTAAATTGACTTATCATCAAGTGTCACATTTTATGAGATTGCATGTATGGAGGTGAGTTTCTGTATTTGGATTAATAGTGACTAGGATGGAATGTTTGCATTGTTGTACCTACAAAATCAAGAAATTTGAGTGATTTTCTTTTGTGCAGGAGGAGATTGAGATAGAATCAAAGGTGCTGCATGTCCGGAAGGCTATAGCTGTCGTGAGCGTTGAGCTTAGGAACAAAAAAACAGGAAAAATAATTGCTCAGGGTCGCCATACCAAGTATCTAATAGTTCCCAGCAAGATGTGATTATGAGTACAACTCCTCTATTATTTGTGGCAGCAATGGGAAAATGTCTCTTTACGTTTAGATGCTGGAATGCTTGAAACCGTTATGTATATTTTCTGTATAAGAAATTATTGTACCGGGTACACTTACATGTATGAACCACTAGATATATTTCAGACAAAAAGGCAACAATATGTGATCAATTCTCTTGGGTGGTCTCAACTGTTGCATTGAAAAATTAATTTTTGGAAAATTAATTTTAATAAGAACAAGTCCAACAAAAAACCATACAAGAAACCCAATCCGAGGCCCTCAAAGTCTGACAACTGTTGTATCTCGGTTTTCTACGTGTCCAAACGCAGCGGAAGTTTACAATTTTTATTTTATTTTGAAAAACAAAATAATTCTTTTGGACATTCATATGGTTTTCGTGAATTAATCATACATATAATGTTTAAAATATACCTTTAGTGAATATTCAATTTGCACCAACTACTCCGATATTAGCGGATGTAGCTCTTGTTGTAACTCCCTTCGAACTTTCTTCGATCTCCGAATCAGGTCCACGACTCGAATAATTGTCCTCTGCTATCTCTCACTAGACAGTGTAGAAGATTTTGTATTTGAGATCAAAAAATCAAAATGGTTCAAAAACCCTTTTTGGAGCAAAACTTTTCTTCTCAAGTTTTGAAGAGCCGATGGATTTTAGAAGAGAATGAGAATGATATCTCTTGGAGACTTTGCCCTTATCATCATTTTAAAATCTTAGGTCAATGCCTTATTTAAAAAGAATCAAAATCCTTGTTCCTTTTTTAAGTTTCGGTGATCTCCAACATATATTATTAATTTGAATAATTGATTGTCATTTCCTTAATTAATCATATTAATCAAGTCAATGAATTTCAATAAAATCCTTGTGGATGTATGTTACGTAAATTGGGAATCAAATTCCCTCATTATTATTTCTAATCCTTTCTTAACTTAATTAATCTAATTAATTTAATTAATTAAAGAATCTAAATATGCATGCCAACCTCTTTCAATCTTGATTTTCTTTTAATACATATATATTTGGGAGATCACCAAAATCAAAATAAAACATGTTTACTTCTTGTGACTGTCTTTAGCAGTCATGCTCTCAAAATTTCTATAAGCTTTTATAAAATTTATTTATAAGCTTATCGATTGATCATGTCAAACTTATTTCTTATAAATTCAACTCATTGAATTTATTATCTAAACGGGAACAAGTAAGCCAGTGCTTGTGTGACCCTCAATGGTTCAGGGATATAGCTAGCCGTGGGTTCACAACTCTTTGTGATTCAGGTCATAATCCTTTATTCGGGCTTACCCTAGTCAGCCCCATTCTTTTCAACAATATCTTGATCAAGAATGTCAGAACTCATATCTGATTGCACCCATCGAATCATGGTAAGAGCGTCTAGTAGCATCGCCCCATGATCCTCTAGGTATCACTGATAGTACCTGCAAGAACCAGTCGATTATGATTAACGTACGGTACGGTCCCTTCATCTCATATATCCCGATCGAATCTGCAAGCCAATGTTCATCGAGGGTTGCATATTAATTCGATAATTATGTGATAACTATAAATAGTGGCACCGCATGTACTATTGGAGAACTCCTTCTCTAACGTACATTTCATACTCTGGCCAGAGATTCCATGCCCTATTATTTCATCAGATCACATAGGATATCCACACCCGTAGGTGAGCGGTGAATCCCCGACTACAATGCACTGGCTCCTACATGTGTCGCAACTGTACCCAATCTCGCCACCTGATGACTCTCCTGGAGCCGGTAAACGAGTCAAAGTCCAGTCCTAGCATATAGAGCCTCAGTGTTGTCCCGGGTCGTAAGGACTAATGGTGTACAATCATAACCACGGACTTATCCTCTCGATGAATGATAACCAATTGGAAAGTTCGAGGGAGGGTTGTTCGGTATAATCATCATATGACTACCTATCTGTATGTTTGGACATCTCCATGCCCTTACCAAGAAACGCGGTACACAACATCACAGATGCTAGTCTCGAGCTCAAGCAACCTTTATCCATGTTTTAGATGGCTGAATCGACTAGGAACAGATTTAGATAATACAGTGTTTAAAAATGAGTTTCAACATCGAATTACGATTCATTTGTATTAAAGTATAATCAAGGTCTTTATCTATGTTGTTCACATGGGTATACAGATAAAGAAATAACAAACCATGTAACATTAAATTATATTAAAATAAAGATTGTTTATTACTACTGAGTCAATAAATTCCTTAGCCAACAGTTGGCTTGCAGCGCATCTACTCTAACAATCTCCCACTTACCCTAGAGCCAACTACCCATAATCTCATTGCTTCGCGATGCTTTTCAAACAATGGTCCTGGCAAGGGCTTTGTAAGTGGATCAGCAATATTATCTGCAGAGGGGACTCTTTCGACTGATATGTCTCTTCTTCCCACAATCTCCTGTATGATGTGGAACTTCCTCAGTACATGTTTGGATCGCTGATGAGACCTTGGTTCCTTTGCTTGTGCAATGGCACCAGTGTTGTCCCTGTACAACGGGACTGGATCAACTCCATTATGAATAACGCCCAAAACTTGGACAAAATTCCTCATCCAAACTGCCTCTTTCGCTGCATCAGATGCAACAACGTATTCAGCTTCAGTGGTGGAATCCGCAATGATGTCTTGCTTGGAACCTTTCCAAAAGACAGCCACACCATATAGCATGAATACAAAGCCAGAGGTCGATTTCGAATCATCTACGTCACATTGGAACCTAGAATCAGTGTAGCCTTCCAATTTCAATTCTCCACCCCCATAGACCATGAACAAGTTCTTAGTTCTTCTCAAGTACTTAAGAATATCTTTCACGGCATTCCAATGCATTGGACCAGGGTTTGCCTGATATCTTCTTGTAACACTCAAAGCGTAAGCAACATCAGGACGTGTCGATATCATACCATACATGATACTACCAATAGCTGACACATATGGAATACGTGTCATCATCTCTATCTCTTCATCAGTTTTGGGACACATAACTATACATAGAGTAATACCATGACACATTGGTAAGTATCTTCTCTTGGACTCTTCCATAGAGAATCTTTTAGGATGGTATCGATATAAGTCGCTTGGGTGAGCCTAAGCATCCTCTTTGATCTATCTCTATAGATTTGTATTCCCAATACATAGGATGCTTCACCCATGTCTTTCATCGAGAATTTACTCGCCAACCATACTTTAGTTGATTGTAGTAATCCTACATCATTCCCAATAAGTAGGATATCATCAACATAAAGTACAAGGAATGTCACTGAATTCCCACTAACTTTCTTGTACACGCATGGTTCTTCAGGATTCTTAGCAAAACCAAACTCTTTGATAGTGATATCAAATCTGAGGTTCCAACTCCTTGACGACTGCTTGAGACCATATATTGATCTCTGAAGTTTGCATACCTTATGCTCACTTCCCACTGATGTGTATCCCTCAGGTTGAGACATATAAATTTCTTCTTTGATGTCTCTATTGAGGAATGCAGTCTTTACATCCCTTTGTCATATCTCATAGTCATACCATGCTGCTATGGCTAGTAGTATTCTAATGGACTTAAACATAACGGCTGATGAAAAGGTTTCCTCATAGTCAATTCATTGCCTTTGAGTATAACCTTTTGCAACCAGTCTTGCTTTGAAGGTCACTACCTTCCCATATGCCCCAATCTTTCTTTTGTAGATCCATTTGCATCCTATGGGAACGATTCCCTCATGTGGATCCACTAATGTCCAGACTTGGTTAGAATACATAGAGTCCATTTCTGATTGCATAGCTTCAAGCCATTTGGTTGAATCAGTATCAGATATTGCTTCTTTGAAATTCATTGGATCACATCCAACACAGTGCTCATCATGGTTTTGTTCATGAAGAGTGTATATCTTGCATGTGGTCTAATAACCCTATCAGACCTTATAGGAACTTGTACTTCAATTAATGGTTCTAGGGGATTAGGTTCAACTTCTAAATTTGAGGGAGTATCTTGAATTTCTTCAAGTTCAATCATCTTGCCTTTTCTATCTAATAGAAACTCTCTTTCCAAAAAGGTGATATTTCTTGAAACAAACACTTTTACTTCATTCAGATGATAGAAATAGTATCCAATAGAATTCTTTGGATATCCTACAAAGTAGCACAAAGTGGATCTACTATCCAATTTGTCTCCCACTGTCTGCTTCACGTAAGCAAGACATCCCCATATTCTCATGTAAGAATATTTGGGAGTTTCTCTCATCCATATCTCATATGGTGTTTAATCCACTGCTTTAGTATAGACATTATTCAACAACATTGCCGCAGTTTCAAGCGCAAAGCCCCAAAACGATGTAGGCAATTCAGTGAATCCCATTTTAGATCGAACCATGTCCAACAAGGTTCGCTTATGACGTTCGGAAACATCATTCAATTATGGTGTTGCTGGTGGAGTCTACTGTGAGAGAATCTCATTCTCTTTTAGATAACCAAAAAATTCAGCACTTAAGTATTCTCCACCTCGATCAGATCGAAGTGCCTTAATATTTCTTTCTTGCTGATTTTCTACTTCAGATCTGAATTCTTTGAACCTTTCAAATGCTTCAGATTTGTGTTTCATCATATAAACATACCAATACCTCGAATGGTCATTAGTAAAGGTAATGAAGTAGGATCGCCCATATTTTGTGCTAACACTTAGCGGGCCACAAACGTCTGTGTGGATCAAATCCAGTAGACCATGTGCACGTTCCATGATTCCATTGAATGGAGTCTTGGTCAATTTTCCTTTTAGACAGGACATACAAGTAGGTAGAGAATTTATGTCTGACAAGTCAAACATGCTTTCTCCCACTAGCTTGTGCATCTTTCTTTGGAAAATGTGACATAGTCTAGCGCGCCATATTTGTGTGGGATCTGGATCATCTAACTTTATTTTGGTTTTTGTTGAAATCATATTTACTTGGACATTCACTTATCATTTCCAGAACATTTGTGGCACATATAATTTATTATGTCTGGACTTCTTGCAGTGAAATAAATATGTTCTAACTTATCGGGATTTGTAGACCTTTTAAGTATATTTCAGAGTTTGCCTCTTATTGGGATTGTTTTTCTAGTGAGGGGCGGAACATTTCTTTCCCTTACTTATTTTATGGTGATCTCATAACTCATAAGCATATTGATTAGCTCTTCAAGGCTATCAAATATCTTATTAAACTTGAAGTTCACCATAACCCCGTCAAATGTGGAATATAAAGACAAAAAATTGATGTTATCAATTAACTCGTTAGGAATCACATATTCCAGGCCCACCACATTCTCAATAAGCACAGTCATATGTACACCATGAATATTCTCATGGGCTAGAGCCCCATCTTGCATGTGTGTAGTCATGAGCTCCTTGAAAGTAGTGTGCATAATCGTATGAGTTTCATGCACCATGCAACTCTTGCACGTGCATTCGAATGTTAGCAGCATTCAAAATTTCCTCAAACTGTCCCTACAGTTCATTTGACATAGAAGCGAGCACATCACACTTTAGCTTCCATAATATGGTCCTACCATCTTGAATGCTTTGTCAGTTCAGCAGGACTGACATTATTGTGTATATCATTTTCTCTGAATTCGGAACAATTTTCCCAACCAGTCTTGAAAAATTAGATTCAATTAGCTTGTTAATAATAAAAATTTATTACGTGACGAAATCGAAAATATACTGATACAGAAACAGAATAATGGTTGCTGATTATTTTAAAATAATTTTAAGATATAAAATATGGATTTTTATTTTATAAATTCCCTCCTACTATTTTGACATTTCCACCACCCTCTGATTAAAAAGGGAAATCGTATTTCCTTAGTAGGCACGTAGAGTCCAATTAGCCAATTATAATCCCGAATAATATCAGCCAATTATAATTTCTAAAAGGTAGAGTCCAATTGCATCCCTATGCAACCTCCGCGTGTTTTGCCTCACGTTTAATAAGGACCCAATAATATGACGTCGTTTACTTTCACGTGTCAAACCAACCCATCTGTAACGTCCCGAAAATCGAAAAGTCCGCGTGAACCACATGCATGCAAATTATTAAATTTCTTTGGTATTTTATTAAATTCTTTTAAAGCATAAAATATATGTTTATTTCATTAAATTGTTTTTTATTATTTTTATGCATTATTATTGCATGATAGGATTTAATTCATGAAATTTTAAAAGTTCATGCACTATGATTTTTAAGTTTCATTTCGTGCACGAACGAGGAGCGGAGATCGAGAAATTTTCAGGAAAATTATTTTAATTATATGATTTGTTTTTTTAATATTAATTTAAGATGTTTTTAAGTGTTTTTTTTTCAAAAATAGAATTCATTGGGTATTTTTACCCGCGTGATTTTTATTTTTAACGGTACGCGAATTTTATCGAATCGGGAGACTTTATGAGGGTTCGGCTAATATTTTCAAAAAATTTCCAACACGAAATATTTTTCGAGAGTTTGTTTGGATTTAATGGGCCTACTTTTAAAGTTATTGGACTTAAAACCCTTTTTATTTTAATTGAGGCTCATTTGTACATATTTTAATTAACCTAAATTATACTTAAACTAAACATAAACCTAAACCTAATAAATACATAATGGCCAACCACCCATTTATTGGAGCAGCCCCTCCACGTGAAGACTGAAGCTTTTTCTCCCTCCACTCACAAAGCTCCTCGTGTAATTGCTGTTGCTAAGAATTCAGTGTCTTCATTTCTCTTGATCAAGCAAAAGCTTTTCCATTTTGTTCAAGATTAATCACCAAGGCACGCCACATACTTTTATTTCTGCATCATATACGCGATAATACATGCTGATATGTGTGCCATTCATTTTGTTTTCAGTTCATGCATCGTTTTTACGGGTATGTTTCGGTTGAGCATGAAATATATATTTATTTTGCATCCACTCACGTTTTCATCTTACTGATGTGCAAGGGACTGTGGGATCGAGTGTTAAGAGGCTGAAAAAGTTTATAAAGTGTGGTCTGGGGGTTCGATCGGGTCGGTGTTGCTGTAGGTGGAAGAACCGAAGGGTATTCTAGATGGTGTGCCTTTCACGAGTGAGGGATCGAGGTAGGGGTGGTTCCGGTGGTGAAAGGACTAAACTGGGGCTCGGACCAGACCCTGGTGGGTCTGAGTCACGGCCCAGGGTGGCTCAACAACTGCTGAAACCATCAGACGTAGCTGCTGCACGCATGAAGGAGAGGAGCTCGGTAGGATGCCTTCGGGGTTCTAGCGATCGTGCTTGTGTTGTGGGCTTGCATGGGAGGTTAGCCGTGAGTCTAGCATATCCCGGGCTTTGGGTGGTCTAGGTGTGTTTGGGTAAGGATTGGTTCTATTGGACGAAGACTTGGAGTGAAATTAAGAGAGGCACGTGAATTAGAGCTTTGAATTGGGCATGTTCTGAAAATCCAGCAGCATACCAGCAGGGTTGTAGGGGTTCTAAGGGTTTCAAATTGGGTGGATTCAGGTCTGGTATGGTGTTGTTAAGTCATGTTTTGAGTTTGGTAAAATTCGGTTAAGTTTCGAGTTGGTTTGGGTTAAAACCGGGGCCTCGGTCTAAGCTTTAAAACAATTCGGTTAAGTTATGAAATGGGCTCGAGTTTACGTCTAGGGATGCTTTTAAATATGTTTTGGGACATTTTTAAGAGTTTGGTAAGTTTCGGATCAAAATAATGAGTTTTGGATTTATCCGAGATTTAGTCGTCGCACGAAACGTTAATTACAGGATAAATTGAAAAGCCTAGATTTAAGCTTGATAAAATTATGGAAAATTATATTTAAGCTCAAATAATTATTAGGAGTCTAAGTTTTTAATTTAGGAATTTTATGCTAAGGTTTGGTTTAATTCGGGATTAAAACGCATTAATATGTTATACTCAAAGATTAATTTAAAAATTATCGATTTAAGCCAAATAAAAATATGAGAAAATTCATGTAGTCTTAAATAATTATTTGGGACATGTTAGAGTCAATGGAATTAAGAAAATGTCAAAGAAGAAAATTTTACGTCTAGGGGCAAAACGGTAGTTTTGGGTTTTAAGGGCAAAATGGTCATTTCGCACTCAGGTGAGATTTTGGTCCTGGCAGCGCCCTGAGCATATTTTATCACGTTTTAAATGGTTATGCATCATGTTTATGAATTTTTATGAAATTATAATAAATACGGTGCATGCTTGGTTTAAAGGAAAAATTACCTATATGCATGATTTTATTAAGTGATGAATATGATGACACGTTTTGAAGGAAGTGATTTAGTTGTGACTAATATGATGACATGATGATATGATTGGAGATATCGTGAGAGAAAAGGCCCCAGAGGGAGCCCGTTTACAGGAGAAGGCCCCAGAGGGAGCCGACGATCGTATTTCCATTGACATCATGATATGATGATATGATAGGCTCGGGCTCAGTTGATGGGTGAGAGTGTCGCTGATGTCCCCCGCCGCCGGGTACCGCGGTTACACGTAGATGGATCCATCGACTGACATGATGATACGAAAGTCACAGCTAATGAACGGAATTCAAATTAAGATTTTAACACGTATATGCTGATACGATGATACATGCTATTACCATGTTTTGACAGGTCACAGTTACGCATACGATATGATAATAGGATGAGACATGTTTTGACACGTTACGATTTTACACGACACGTTTACGTATATGATGACATGAGCTGACATGCTTCGACATGATGAGCTGTTTTGACACGTATATGATGATATGAGATGACATAATTTTATACGACACGTTTATATTCATGTTTTAAAAGTTCAGGAAAGGTATGTTGGCAATAAGGTTTTTTTTTTTAAGTTCATGAAAGATATTTTGAGTATGATATTTTTCATACTATGAGCCGAAGTCATGGGAGTTCCTCTCAATTCACGTCATATGTCCGGTGGAAGTCACAGCTTTCCGGCGTCCAGGCCTCCCCAATAATATGTGTAGAACCCGTAAATCAGTCTACGTATAAGCCATGCATAATTCTAGATTTTTAAATTTAAATTGACTTCATTGCATGATTATTTTAATGCATTTCTTTGAAGTTAATTATTTTATTATTTCAGTGCAGTAGTTTGATTTTTAGTATTTCAGTTATTTCAGTGAGGCCGGACTGGAGTGGGAGTTTTGAGATAGAATTTAAGATTTGAGAAATATTTCCAGAAGTTAATTTAGCTAGCAAGTAAGTTCATTTAAGTTAGTAAGAAGGTTTGAGGATTTATTTTAATTACTTGAGGTGAATAAGAAATAAGTTCATTTAAGTTTCTTAATTAAAGGATTAATTCACTAAATTAATTAAAGGATTAGTGAGGCTGTTAAGGGTTATTAATTTAGTCAATAATCAACAACTTCCCTCCATTTAAATATCAAATTTTTGGCCACCCCTTAGATTATTAAACAATTCATTTGTCTTATCACCTTTAATCTTTTCTTTGTATTTAATTAGTAGGATAATTCTTGGATTTTTGGGAGCACCATTTAATTATCTAACAAGCATTATCCTACCCCTATTCTAGCTAGAGAAATCGGCCACCCCATCCAATCTCTCCAACAACTCATTTGATATCAAGCAACATTTCAAATTCAAATTTTGTGGAGACTTGGCCACTCCTTTTTATCCCTTTTATTGTGGATCTCCCCTCACTATCTTAAACAACCTTCTCCCCTCTCCCTACCACCGAAATTCAGCTGCCATTTCAGATTAAAAATTGTGAGGTTCATAGCTTTTAAGAAGAGTGAAAATCGAGTAGAAGAAGAAAGGAAAGAAGCGTTCCACTCCTCCGTGCCGCGTCGTCGTCGTTTCGTTCGTTTTATTTCAAAATGAAACCAGGCATGTCTAGACTTCTTTCAAACCTCAATCAAGTCATATTATCAATTATTTTTCAGTACATGATCGTGTTTTAGTGAGCAAAAACCGAAATATACCAGCAAATTTCAGAAACTTATACATGCAGAATTTTCGATATTTCAAGATGCATTTCACGGTTTGCCTTGTGTTGTGAGTTTCAGGTATTGGTTCGATTCCAGGCTCCCAAGGTGACATCTAGACATGTTCTAGCATGGATTAGGATCACTTTAGTCCAATATTTCAGTCCCCATGCTTGCTTGAATTCGCAAATGACAGCAACTTTATTATCGGTGCCATTTTGTGTCTCAAAGTTTCGGTTTTGCTGTCAAGGAGAAAGGATCTGATCTTGGCTGCCTCAAGGGCCTATAGCCATGGTTAGATCACTTCCCTAGCATGTCTAAGACGTGAATAAGTCGCCCTTTTGGTGGCTTGGTCCATGGCTAAGCAGTTTTACAGAAAACAACAAGAACAGCCCCTACTCCCCTTCGGCCCCTTCATTTTTCGGCAAGTGTAACATTCGGTTTGGTGGAATGGTGTGGATCTTGGTTGGCCTATGGCCCCTAGCCACGGTTCATACCATGCCCTTACATGTCTAGATCGTGCCATGGTCAATCAAATGGCCACTGGAACGACACGAGACAACAATCAAAACAAAACACCTCACGCATACAAAGGTGTTCTCGGTTGGATCCCTCGGTAAGAGTTTTCTGATGTTGCTGGAATAATTCGAATTGTGGCTGGCCTAGGGCCCTTAGCCATGGTTCGAATCATTCCTTGGGACGTTGTGGAGAGGCTTTGGTCGGTGGTTCAAACCCAATGGCCAAAAGTCTCGCAAACGACGCGTTGCAAGAAAGGTTGCAGCTGCTGGAAATTTACAGCAAGTTGCTGTGTCGGTTCGGAGGCTCGTTCGAGTTCCCGGTTGGCTTTTAGCCTATGGCCTTGGACTGGACAGTTCCCCTTTGAGTTGGGAAGGTCATGTTTTTGACCGTTCGTGATTCGGATCATTTTTGAGGTCGTACGAGAATTTACAGTGCGATGTGCCAAATTGACTCTCGAAAGAGCGTTTCTGGTTTTGGCCTCCATTTCACCTAGACTTCGACCCTCATCATTTTAGGAGTATTAGTTCATAATTTTAAGCGTATTTTAATCATGACTATACGTCGGTTCGGTGTCGGTTCGGGTTGGTTCGGAGTCATGATTAAATACGAAGTCATTAGGCGTGATAGTCGCATTTTTGAAATTAAAGCGCATAGTTGGCCAAGTCTAAGCTATTGCATATTTTTCATGACATAATTAGGTTGCAGCGAGCCTGGGAGCGATCCAATATAGTTGGTAAAATTACAGGATTTTTCATTATGCCATTTAATTATATTACGTGCATGAAATTAGAAAATGCTTATTTTTGAGATTTATGCGATATTGCTTGTGGTCAATTCACTGTTATGGGAGCACTATTTTACTCGGTCGCCAGTGACCGATCAGTTCAGTTTGGTACCACCCGGTCGCCAGTGACCGGCCAGCTCAGTTCAGTTTTATACTCCCCGGTAGCCAGTTACCGATCAGTTCAGTGCAGGGGCCACAGGCGTAGACCATAATCTCAACAGAAATTTTTACCAGTTACTCCAGTACACGGCTCCAAGGAGCCAACATTTTTACTATGATTTCAGTTCAGTTATGCACGTATTATAATTGCTCAGTACAAGTTATTTTCAGTATGCCTCATGACATGATATTTTATCCCATGCACATTTTACTTCAGTATTTACTCGTTACCTACGATATTTGCATGGTGAGTCTTTAGACTCACTAGACTTGATTGTTGTAGGTACTGATGAGGCCAGGGCCGAGGGCGGGAACCAGTGAGCCAGCTTGGGTCGGCAGTAGTGGCACCCGAGGACCTCAGTTTCAGCATTTGACATTTTATTTGACGTTCAAACATTTTTATCAGTTGTTGGATATTCTTTTAATTGTTATTTTTGTCAAACTTTATTTTCTTCCGCTGCTATATTTTTAAACATTGAACTTGATTTATCAGTTGATTTTATGAATGAAGCAATTTAAGTTCTTTAAAAAGAAAATTTTTAATTTTCCGCAAATTTTCAAGTAAGGAGTTTAGGGCTTTTACAATATTAGCCAGACACTGTCCGCGGGTAGCGATCAACATGCAATCACGGTTGATGGAAGGCAAGGAAAAATTAAACTCTTTTAATTTTTACTTCTTCGGTTTGATATAAATTTTGAATCTTATTCAAAATGAGGGATTTTAATTTTAAAATTGTCTCATCATTTTAATTTAAAAATCGCGAGCCACGAGTTTGTATGTTTGTCGGATTCATGCAAATATATTATATAATAATATACATACATGCATACTACTATATATCACATATATCATAATATGACATTCAACAATAAATAAGGATGATCGATCGCCAACACTATTAGATCCATGTGAGCCATACATGGATCTAGGTCCAAAACCTAGGTGAATGCAGGGATGCAAATGCAACTATTACAAGAGCTTCCAATATTTTACATGTCTTCATTTCGTTCATCGGGCCCACCATCTTCCAGTCTTGATCTCCCACTATTTCTAATAATTACATTTAAATAGTCATGGCAAATAAAGGTTACATCTCATGGGAGTGGGAACGGGTCATAAACCAGGCCCACTTTAATAATATCAAATATTAAAAAAAAAATAAACGAATAAAACAGTAAAATATCCTAACATACACCTAACACATTGGTCAAGGCTCTCGATCATCCTTCATGCATTTAATATCAAATATTAACATCTTAATTAAACAATTTTATTAATTAATAAATCATATATCTAATAATTTATCACTAACCACCACAATTATTAAAAGATTTAATAAATTAAATAAACTCATTTATTTAATTTCCAACTAAATCAATAATAATTGATTTCTTGTAAAAACTCATTTTTACCATAACTAATTAAAATCATATTTTACTTATTTATTTCACAAGAAAATTATTAATTTTATAAAAAACAATTTTCCAAAATAAAAATTGAACCAATTTTCAAAAATATCAATTTTGCCCAAAAATTTTAAAATTCAGAAAATTGCACCATAGGCCCAAACAATTAAAGACCAACATTTAGCACGCTTCTCGAGACGATCCCGGGCAGCCGCCCTCGCTGCCCAAACGTTTCGGGCAGCGGCAGCGCCCTGTGCGCGCACGCCGCGCGCGGTGCGCTCAGGCGTCCGGCCCCTGCGCTTACAAGGTGCGCGCAGGCGTCCGGCGCCTACGCGCAGGCGTCCGATGCCTGCACGCACGGACTGCCTGGAACTGTTCCGGGCAGATTTAAATTTTTTTTTGTCTCGAAAATCTGGAAAAAATAATTTTTATGGTGCTACAATTTTCTGAAAAATTTTCTTGTGTGGTTAGAAATAAATTATTCAATATCAAAACCATACGATTTAGAAAAACCTTTGCTCTGATACTACTGTTGTAACTCAGTTTTCTACGTGCCCAAACGCAGCGGAAGTTTACAATTTTTATTTTATTTTGAAAAACAAAATAATTCTTTTGGGCACTCGTATGGTTTTCATGAATTAAACATACATAGGATGTTTAAAATATACCTTTGGTGAATATTCACTTTACATCAACTACTCCGATATTAGCGAATATAGATAGCTCTTGTTGTAACTCAGTTCGAACTTTCTTCGATCTCCGAATCAGGTCCACGACTGGAATAATTGTTCCTCTTCTAACTCTCACTAGAAAGTGTAGAAGATTTTGTATTTGAGATCAAGAAATAAAAATGGTTCAAAAACCTTTTTTGGAGCAAAACTTTTCTTCTCAAGTTTTGAAGAGCCGATGGATTTTAGAAGAGAATTAGAATGATATCTCTTGGAGACTTTCCCCTTATCATAATTTTAAAATCTTCAGTCAATGCCTTATTTCAAAAAGAATCAAAATCCTTGTTCCTTTTTTAAGTTTCGGTGATCTCCAACATATATTATTAATTTGAATAATTGATTGTCATTTCCTTAATTAATCATATTAATCAAATCAATGAATTTCAATAAAATCCTTGTAGATGCATGTTACGTAAATTGGGAATCAAAATCCCTCATTATTATTTCTAGTCCTTTCTTAACTTAATTAATCTAATTAATTAAAGATTCTAAATATGAATGCCAACCTCTTTCAATCTTGATTTTCTTTTAATACATATATATTTGGGAGATCACTAAAATCTAAATAAAACATGTTTACTTCTTTTGACTTTTTTTAGCAGTCATGCGCTCAAAATTTCTATAAGCTTTTATAAAATTTATTTATAAGCATATCGATTGATCATATCAAACTTATTTCTTATAAATTCAACTCATTGATTTTATTATCTCGACGGGAACAAGTAAGCCAGTGCTTGTGTGACCCTCAATGGTTCAGAGATATAGCTAGCCGTGGGTTCACAACTCTTTGTGATTCAGGACATAATCTTTTATTCGGGCTTACCCTAGTCAGCCCCATTCTTTTCATCAATATCTTGATCAAGAATGTCAGAACTCATTTCTGATTGCACTCATCGAATCATGGTAAGAGCGTCTAGTAGCATCGCCTCATGATCCCCTAGGTATCACTGATAGTGCCTACAAGAACCAGTCGATTATGATTAACGTACAGTATGGTCCCTTCATCTCATACATCCCGATCGAATCTGCAACCATTGGTTCATCGAGGGTTGCATATTAATTCGGTAACTATGTGATAACTATAAATAGTGGCACCGCATGTACTGTTGGAGAATTCCTTCTCTAACGTACATTTCATACTCTGGCCAGAGATTCCATGAACTATTATTTCATCAGATCACATAGGATATCCACACCCGTAGGTGAGCGGTGAATCCCCGACTACAATGCACTGGCTCCTACATGTGTCGCAACTGTACCCAATCTCGCCACCTGATGACTCTCCTGGAGCCGGTAAACGAGTCAAAGTCCAGTCCTAGCATATAGAGCCTCAGTGTTGTCCGGGTCGTAAGGACTAATGGTGTACAATCATAACCACGGACTTATCCTCTCGATGAATGATAACCACTTGGAAAGTCCGAGGGAGGGTTGTTCGGTATAATCATCATATGACTACCTATCTGTATGTTTTGACATCTCCATGCCCTTACCAAGAAACGCGGTACACAACATCACAATGCTAGTCTCGAGCTCAAGCGACTTTTATCCATGTTTTAGGCGGCTGAATCGACTAGGAACAGGTTTAGATAATAGGTGTTTAAAAATGAGTTTCAACATCGAATTACGATTCATTTGTATTAAAGTATAATCAAGGTCTTTATCTATGTTGTTCACATGGGTATACAGATAAAGAAATAACAAACCATGAAACATTAAATTATATTAAAATAAAGATTGTTTATTACAACTGAGTCAATTAATTCCCTTGCCAACAGTTGGCTTGCAGGGCATCTACTCTAACATGCATAACATATAATGATCTGTTTATTATCATTTGCATGACCTTTCTGATTCTATACAGACTTCGGTTGAAAGTTTTGATTCGCAGAAAAAGTTCGACATGTAACATGAATCAGCATCAATATACAACCTATAAGAACTTTTCGGAGCCCCGTTTCACATAAACGTCCATAAATTTGTATCCAGCTACTGTATCTTTCAGTTTGCTCTTTAACAACTCCCTGGTGTCAGCTGCTGCATCCTTCACTCTGATCTTTAACAATTCCTAGTCCGAAGGCTTCTCCCAAGTTTACAGTATTTCTAACGGTTCTACTTTCAACACCACTTCCAACTCCTTTTCTCATTATTGCCATGAATTCCCTGTAATCTATTTGTCCACCTGCATGATTAAAGGCGAGTTAAGTACATAAGTAATTAGCTAAAGCACCAATATATTACGCAGAACTATTGAAATAAGATCAAGAATTGAGTAAAAGATTTTGATTTGACAGTTCGACATGAATATGCTTTGATATATACAGTTATTTTTGTATTTGTTTTCTGTCTTCAATCATCACTCACACCTCTAAAAAAGTTCCTTAAAAAGTTCAGATATGTTGGTGTATTTTATTTTGTTCTTTTGGTTTTGTTGTAGATTTTAATTTGTCCACCCTCTAGAAAATATAATAAAATTGATAAAAGAGGTTGAAAAATTTTACTTGAAATAAATCAACAATTTCAACCTTTTTTATATTGATAAAACTAAATTCCTGTACTTACGTACATAAAAAATAATGGGAAATGTTTTAATTTCTAAAATTCCTAGGCATATTTAATCTCAAAAAACTGTTTTACTATTTTTATACTACAACTGCCAATTTCGTGATTTTTTTTCCAATTATCCCAGATAATTACTTTAAAAGGTAATTAAATTAAACGAAATTATCATTAATAAATTCAGTGATAGGAATTATCTTTAATTAATTTGCTGATTGAAAACTTAGAAAGACATAATGTATTTGAAAGTAAATATTACTATTAGTTGGTTTAAATATAAATTAAAATTGAGATTTTTAGCGTAAATCATTGAATGGTTGTAAGGCAAAAAAAATGGGATTTTTAGATATGAAAAACTTTTGGAATGGGGTTTTAAGAAAATTTTCCTAAATTATAAAAGGAAAAGTTATGCATATATGAAAATTAAATTATTCTCAGTCAATCTTTTCCCAAAAATTCTTCATTTTTTTTTAATCTAAAACAAACTGGTTTGGCATGCATCTGACATGTGCGAGCATGACTTAATTTTAAGAGTGTGCAATTTGTTTAGTTAATAGGTGGTGGCTGATAGTTGCTGTTTATTGTTTTATTTTGTTCGTGCATTTGTAAATCTCCACGGACGTGCGAATCAAACTGTGTATTTTGTGTGTATATGTGCATACAGAAATGTAGACTTGCATTGTACTCAGTCAAACAAAAAGTTTTAAACATTTACAACTGATTATATCTTTTGACAGTTTTCTTTAACTCCTAGAATAATTGTGCTTGAAATTTTCCTGATTTCAGTTGTTTTTGTTGTGAGAATTATGAGATTTTCTACGGTGATCCAAATTGAATTTCTCATTCATAGTCTCTGTGTGAAACAGGTAAAGCTGTATATGGCACGTTCTTTTTCATTTTTTGAATGAATTTATTGTCACGCCCCGAGACCGAAGCATCGGCGACATCCGGCATTATTTAACAATTACTTTAAAATAATAAGCCTCGTATCGAAAAGCCAAATAACCCAGTTTTTTCATAAATATAACATTTTCTTTACAATGACAATAGAACAACAATTACATCAGAGTTTTGCGGAAACTAAACAAAAGAAAAGGTAAAAAAATCTTGATTCTTGATCTTGTCCATCGATTACCATCCCCAGAAAGCTTCTTGTTCTTCCTCATACAGTTGCTCTTCATTCTTATCTGAAAGTTGTAAGGGGTGAGTGTTTTGGGAAAAACTCAGCAAGTGGGGGTCGATCGATTTCCAAAGGTATATATAGAACTTAATTTTCTTAAAACATATTTTTAACAAACTTTGAAAACTTATTAGTTTTAACTTATCATAGCAGAACCAAAACAAATATGAGATAAAGGTTATCAGACGAATCAGAGCAGTTCAGAGGTAATTCAGAAGAAAATCAGAAAAAAAAAACACAACAATTTTACTCATCTTATTTCTATAGTCAAATTGTCCCCAATATGTTAGTCTTCTAAGAGGTGAGGCCGGAACACGGTTTTATACCTACCGATGGGGGCCAGAACAGAATTACAATTATCGTTCCATTTCAAATCGATTTGTAACAGTGTATCACATAATTCAGATTTATTAATCAAAGCTTATCAGATATTTGAACGAATACAGCGGAATCAAAGAACGTTGAAAAACAGAACGAACAAACCAGGAAGAACGTATCATCGATCGAAATTTTTGAAAGGAAAGACTGAAATTTTCGAAAATAAGGATACACACACATGCATGTCATGATATATGTATTCAAGTTTAAAATTACAAAAAAAATACGTAACGAAAACCCACTTACTAAAATGCGTAGCTATGCTTCGAAATTTGCAGATTCTTGAACGAAGTTTCTTCCGAAGTTTGGACAGTACTTCGACGCGTTGCTTGAGCAATTTATGCCGTCAATCCAGCAGCACCTCGACGTATTTTCTTGAGCACTCTAACAGCACGAAGTTGGTTCTTCTTTCTCCTTTGCCTTGGCCGAAATTTGGTTGCTTTATGGAGGGGAGTAGCCGAAATTTTGTATGGCTTTTTGGTGTGTTTTTCCTTCACCTTTTGAGTGTCATTTATAAATGAAAACTTTGTCCCTTCATCTCCTCCATGGCTTTGTCCCTTCATCTCCCCCATGGCCGCCCCTTGCTCCCCAAGAAATGAAACGAATGTAGTCAAGGCTATCTCAAGCACCAAAGGTCACATAGACTTTCTAAAGGGGCATTTCTTGCATAATTAATTTGTCCAATCCCTTAGCTCCTCCTTTAACTCATTTTTTGATCCTTTTAGGACAAAAATGTTTGAGCTTCATTGAGCTGAAAGATTGAGTCCTTAAGCTGGGGTTTTACTTCTCTGATGATGATTCTTCGATTTATGCGATTTCCTGTTGCATAGTTTTCCATTGAGCTAATCCCAGAGCTTTGGAGATACTTCCTCGAGTCAAGTTAGTTGAACATGCTAACCAATCCATTCCAAAAATGATGTCAAACTCAATCATATTAAGTTGAATCAATTCCGCCTCAAAAATCTGTTTACTGATACCAATTTTTACAGTTTCGATACACCTTGTGGGTTTCAATTTTTTTACTTGCAGGTGTTTCCACTCTTAACGGTTCACTAAAAATTTCATGCTCAAGTTTTAGCTTCGTAGCAAATCTTCTAGACACAAACAAGTGCGTAGCACCAAAATCAAACAAAGTATATGCAGGTATTTTATTGAGTAAAACAGTACCTGCAACCACCTAGTTGGTGTTATCAGTTTCTTCAAGGGTTATTGCATATACCCGAGCATTAGTCTTGTTTTCATTTTGTTTGCTGGGCCCCGCCCCTTTGTCTTTGTTTTCAGAACAATCTTTAATCTGATGACCCACCTTACCACATCTGAAACAAGCGCCCGTTTTCATATAACATTACCCAAAGTGATTCTGTCGATATGTAGCACCATTTTCCTTCTTTATTGCTAGAACTGCTGAAGGTTCCTCTTGGGGGACCGCTTGAATAGTTTGGCCTTTTGAATTTGGGCCACAATGAGCAGACTGACTAATCAAAGGTCTCTTGCTTTGTTTTCTTCTTCGCGGCGTTTGATATAAGTTTCCGCACTCATTGCCACACCCATCAAATCTACAAAATTGCTTGGCCTGAATACTGCCAAAGCCGATTGGATCCAGCTGTTCAGTCCTTTCTTAAAATGGTGAATTTTCAATGTCTCATCAAACATGATTGTTGGAACATAGGTTCCCAGATCATTGAACCTTGAGGTGTATTCCATCACCGTCATGTCTGGTGTTTGTTTAAAGTTCTCAAATTCGCTCAAATTTTGCAGCCAAAATTCCGCTGGGTAATATTGCTTCAAAAATTCTCTCCTGAAGGTTTGCCATGTGATCTGCTTCACCTCAGCCAAAGATGGTGAAACTATTTCCCACCACTTTCATGCTCGATATTCCAGAAACGGGGTTACGACATCCACTCTAAGTCCTTCAGGTACTTCCAATAAGTGCAGCTGAGCTTCAACATTCTTAAGCCAGTTATGACCGACTTGTGGGTCTGGATTTCCATCAAAATTTGGGACTCGATTCTTCCTGAGGGATTCGTAATGATACCTGATTCCTCATGGTTGTGGTTCTGGTGGCAGCTGGATGGCATTGGCAATGAGATTACCATTCATTGCAAAGGGGCGACTACAATGGTAGCTATTGCCATCATGTCTTCTCGATTGAGGTTCAACCTTGGTGGTGATTGTGGATTTTCGTTCTCGTTTTGATTAACTCCTCGGGGGTTTGGATTGTATCTGGGTGGTCTGCCTGCCATTTCCTATAAACATATATTTTATTAATTTGTTTGAAACAATGTATAATCAAAGAAATATCTTCATTAATTTTCAAAAATCATACATTTATCTTTTTAAAGAAAACGACAAGTCTAATGGTTCTAGATACAATCGCTTCCTAACTAGGGATTACCCTACTCATCTATTACTTCGCCGTCTCCTATTACTTCGTTAATTTCTTCTTCAATGGGGTTTCCTCCTTGATTGTCTTCGAGTTCTCCCACGAGCTCTTCCATGTTGATCATATCATTCTGTAGTTGATCAATATGGTTTTGCAACAGTGTTTTGTGGTCGTCGATATTGTTTACTTGGTCCTGAAGTTCTTGTACGGTTGTTTGGTTTGTTGCCTCATTGAGTTCCTGTTCTTCTATCCTTACTTAAAATTGGTAAATCGCCTTGTTAAGCTTGTTCTCTCGACCATGTGCTGCCAAAAACCTTCCTTGAATTGTCTCCAACTCTCTTTTTGTGCTATCGTGCTGACGTTCAGATTCTAGGTGATAAGCAGTATAGCTTCGAACGTCATCTCGTAGTCTTTTCTCTTCTTCTCTAGCATCAGTAGGTATCTGAAGAAGTTGGCTCTCAGCCAAGTCAAGATGGTGAGTGAGTCACTGTATGTTTGTCTCCAGTATGTTCCTAATCTCGCTAAGCTCCTGCTTTTCTAGCTTCTCCCTGGCAAGTTGCGTCTTCAAAGTAGCAATCTCCCTAACTTGATTATCTATTGTGAGCATGCGCATACGAAGGGCAACCTGAGCATGAGTACGTAGAACAGCCATTTCCTAGGATAAAATCTAGGTAAAATATCAGAACAGTATGAAGGGTAGAAAGGCACAATAAAAGCAAATTTGTCGTGGAAAATTCGATACTAAGAATTTGCGGAACAATTGGAGGGATATATTTTGAGTTTCTGGAAAGTTTAGGGAACAAATGAAAGTTGGGTTCATGTTGGGATGCACTAGGCTTTTGCCAAAATTTTAGTTCTCCAAATTGTCTATCAAAATCTCAACGGGATTATGAACCTAGGGGCTCCGATACCACTTAAATGTCACGCCCCGAGACCGAAGCATCGGTGACATCCGACATTATTTAACAATTACTTGAAAACAATAAGCCTCGTATCAAAAAGCCAAATAACACAGTCTTTTTCATAAATATAACATTGTCTTTACAATGACAATAGAACAACAATTACATCAGAGTTTTGCGGAAACTAAATAAGAGAAAAGGTAAAAAAATTTTGATTCTTGATCTTGTCCATCGATTACCATCCCCAGAAAGCTTCTTGTTCTTCTTCATTCAGTTGCTCTTCATTCTTATCTGAAAGTTGTAAGCGGTGAGTGTTTTGGGAAACACTCAGCAAGTGGGGGTCGATCGATTTCTAAAGTTACATATAGAAATTAATTTTCTTAAAACATATTTTTAACAAACTTTCAAAACTTATTACTTTTAACTTATCATAGCAGAACCAAATCAAATATGAGATAGAAGTTATCAGATTAATCAGAGCAGTTCAGAGGCAATTCATAAGGAAATAAGAAACAAACACAACAATGTTTCTCATCTTATTTCGATGGTTAAATTGTCCCCAATATATTAGTCCTCTAAGAGATGAGGCAAGAAAACAATTTTATACCCACCGATGGGGCCAGACAGTTTTCAGTTTTATATCCACCGATGGGGGCTAGAACATAATTACAATTATTTTTCATTTAAAATCTATTTGTAACAGTGTATCACAGAATTCAGATTTATCAATCAGAGCTTATCAGATTTTTGAACGAATACAGAGGAGTCAAAGAACGTCGAAAAACAGAACGAACAAACCAGAAAAAGCGTATCATCGATCGAAATTTTTAAAAGGAAATACAGAAATTTTCGAAAATAATGATACACATACATGCATGTCATGATATATGTATTCAAGTTTAAAATTACAAAAAAATACGCAACGAAAACCCACTTACTGAAATGCGTAGGTATGCTTCGAAATTTGCAGATTCTTGAACGAAGTTTCTTCCGAAGTTTGGACAGTACTTCGACACATTGCTTTAGCAATTTATGTCGTCAATCCAGCAACACCTCGACGTATTTGCTTGAGCACTCTTAAAGCACCAACTTGGTTCTTCTTTCTCCCTTGCCTTGGCCGAAATTTGGCTGCTTATGGAGGGGAGTAGCCGAAATTTTGTATGGCTTTTTGGTGTGTTTTTTCTTCACCTTTTGAGTTCCATTTATAGATGAAAACTTTGCCCCTTCATCTCCCCCATGGCTTTGTCCCTTCATCTCCCCCATGGCCGCCCTTTGCTCCCTAAGAAATGAAATGAATGTAATCAATGTTATCTCATGCACCAAAGGTCACATAGACTTTCTAAAGGATTATTTCTTGCATTATTAATTTGTCCTATCCCTTAGCTCCTCCTTTAACTCCTTTTTGACCCTTTTGGTACAAACATGGTTGAGCTTCATTGAGCTGAAAGATTGAGTCCTTGAGCTGGGGTTTTACTTCTCCGATGACGATTCTTCGATTGATGCGATTTCCTATAGCATAGTTTTCCGTTGAGCTAATTCCAGAGCTTCGAAGCTACTTCCTTGAGTCAAGTTAGTTGAACATTTAAGTTAATAACTGAGTTTTATAGTTAGAATAAAATTTTTGAGCTTAGTTTCGAGTTTTTATTCCTTACATGATTTACTTTGGAAATTCCGAGTTCTCACATTTATAGTATCATCTTTTCTCTGGACAACTATCACATCTATCGCCGCGACCACTTAGTATTTTACCATTTTTACAGGGTAGATGGAGTTTTTTATATGGGAAAGGATGGACTTTATTTGCTTAATTCATGTTTTTATCAGATTTTTGACCAATAAATTTTTTTTTGTATGATGAGAAACTATGTTTGATATATTTAAATATTTTTGCATTTATCAATCCTGATGTTTCCCAATAAATTTTGCCTATCTTGGTGCATATGTGATAAAGATTGAAATTTTTATCATATTTTTTGGTATTTTTTCAATCTTTTCATGGATGCTACTGCTGCATCGTTAACTTTACGGTGACATTCTCCGATTTAGTACAGAAAATATACCATGAACTTGTGATTATTCTACTTACTTTCTCAGGGTAAGTATAGGTGAAAAGAAGGACCTAATTGTGGCTCCATGACTTAAATCATGTCATTTAATTTTTATCTGAACTCAACACTATATTCTTTTTTACTTGTACGTTTCTACATTTTTTCACAAATTTTGTTGCACACCTTTTTTATCGTCGATTATATTGTGGAACTTAAAATGGCTGGTTGCTAAATGATGATCTATTATAGCCATGATAAGTTATTACTGTAATATTCCTCTGACGTCTATACCCACAGTTGTGAGCGATAGCCCTTTCTTCCCGCACTTATTCTCATTGTGACATCCCAGACATGAACTCTAGAAAAGTAGGTGGGAATCCTTCCAGAGATGGTACCTTTGATCCATCGTTTAAGGGAAAAGGTGCCTTCTATGTTTCTGATCCTGGATTTGATCAATAAACCAGTGGAATCTCGTATGTAGGTCTAGATTCTGCACAAGATGATGGATGGGAAATGCGTGGAAACAAATCCAAAAACAAGGGTGGGGGCAATGCTTCAATACAATTGCGTCCTCATTATTCCCATTCTGAGACATTGAGTGTAATGACCCGAAAATTCGTGTTTGAAAATTTGAGAAAAATTTAAAATTTTATTTAAATAATTAAAATGCCTCATTAAATAATTGAAATGTCTCATTCAAAGTTCAACTGATAGATAAAGTTAATATTCAAAATAGCAGCGGAAGTAAATATTTGTTTGCAAAATAACAATTTAAGAATAATCCAACAAAATAAAATGTTTGAGCATAGAAATGGTAAATGCTAAAATGAGGTCCTCGGGTTCCACTACCGCCGACCCAAGCTAGCTCACTGGTCCCCGCCCTCGACCTCGACATCATCAGTACCTACAACAATCAAGTCTAGTGAGTCTAAAGACTCAGCATGCATATATTGTAAATAACGAGTAAATAATATGATAAAATTGCATGCAAGTGAAAATATCATGTCATGAGACATAACGTGAAATAACTTATCATGAGCAATTATAATACGCGCATAACTGACTGAAAATCATAAGTGAAATGTTTGCTCCTTGGAGCCCTGTAATAAAATAGCATGTAACAATTTTCTGGTGAGATTATGTTCTACGCAAGTGGCCCTTGCACTGAACTGAACTGAACTGACCGGTAACTGGCGACCGGGTGAAGTAATGAACGTCTGATCAGACTAATGCCACAGTATACTGGGTGGAACAGAACAGAACTGACCGGTAACTGACGACCGGATGATACAATGATCACATGATAGTGAAATGGCCACAAGCAATATCGCATAAATCTCAAAAATGAATATTTTATATTTTTATGCACTTAATATAATTAAATGATATGATGAAATATCCTGTATTATTTTACCACATGGATTGGATCATTCCCAGGCTCGCTGCGACCTAAATTTATCATGAAAAATATGCAAATGATTTTCTTGACCAAACTTTGTAATTGAATCCAAAAACGAGACAATTACGCCCAACGATTTCGTATTTATTCATGGCTCCGTGCCAACCCGAACTAACACCGAACCATCATTTAGTCATGATTAAAATACACCTTAAATGATGAAATAATGCTCCAAAAATGATGCAAGTCGAAATTTTGGTGAATGGAGGCCAAAACATGAAATGCTCTTTCGAGAGTCAATTTGGCACATCGTACCGTAAATTCTCGTAGGACCTCTAAAATGATCCGAATCATGAACGGACAAAAACATGACCTTACTAACTCGATGAAGCACTATCCAGTCCAAGGCCATAGGCTAAAAGCCAAACAAGAACTCGAACGAGCCACTGAACCGACACAGCAAGTTGGTGTCTAGAAGTTCCAGCAACCGTGCCTTCGCTTCCTTGTGTCGTTTTTGAGACTACCGGCCATTGGGGTTTGAACCACAGACCAGATCTTCTTTCCAACATCCTAGGGTATGGTTTGAACCGTGGCTAAGGGCCAGAGGCCAACCAAGATCCACACCATTCCACCAAAAACCGAACAACACATGCAGTAGGGGAAAGGGGCCGAGGGGCTGTTCTTGTTACTTTGATTAAAAACCGATTCAACCATGGACCAAGTCTCAAAAGGGCAACTTGGTCACGTCTTAGACATGATAGGGAAGTGTTATAACCATGGCTATGGGCTCCTAGGACAGCCAAGATCAGAAACTCCCTCCCTTGACAGCAACTATACAAATCGAGACTCAAAGGGACACATTTGGGGTGTTGCTGTCACATGCGAGTTTCCAGCGTGTATGGGACTGAACGAATGGACCAACATGGTCTTGACACACCCTATTACATGTCTAGATGCAGCCTTGGGAGCCTGGAATCGAACCAATACCTGAAACACCAAAAACAAGCGAACCGTGAAGCATGAAATGGAGGAGCCGAAATATGCATTTCATTTTTCGAAAATAATATGGAAAGATTTCGGTTTTGAGCTTAAATAAATCATGAGTGTGATGTTTTAAAATACTAATATGGCTTTATTGAAGAGCAAATAAAAACATATACATGCCTTGATTCGTTTTGATAGAAAAACGAACGAAAGGACGAAGCGGCACGGAGGAGATGGAGTGATCTACCTTCCTTCCTTCTACTCGATTATTCTCTCTTGTTTTTCACCTAGCACCTCTCGATTTTTCTCTCAAAAATGGCTCTCAATTCGGTGATGAGGAAGGGGGAATGATGGTTAGCAGAGTGAGGGGGAAGGGGTTGCAATATAAAAGGGATGGCAAGACCAAGCCTTGCTCTCCTTTTTGAATTTTGAAATGGCTTGATATCCTAGAGATGGTTGGAGGGATCATGACCAATTCTACATCTGATCAAGGTTAGCATAATGATCTAATATTAATTAATTAAGGGTGATTAATAAATGAAAGGATTATCAAGCTAAGAAATGACAAGTAAAGGGTCAAAGGTGAGTTGGCAAAGAATTGTTCTAACAACTAGGGGGTGGCCTAAATTAATCAAATAAAGGGAAGGGAAATATTGTTTAGTTAGTGTATTTTAAACCTTTAGAGCCTTACCCATCCTTTAAATAATTTAGTGAATTAACACCTTAATTATGGAACCCAAATGAACTTATTTCCTACTTACCTCAAGTTACTTAAATAATTCCTTAAACCTTCTTTTAACTTAAATTAAATTATTAGCTAGCTAAAATAAAATCTGGGAATGATTTTATAAATCTTAAATTTTATCTCAAAACTCCAACTCCAGTCCGGCCTCACTGAAATAACTGAAAAGATAAAAATTTTGACTACTGCATAAAATAACTAAATTTAAAGGAAACGATAAATACTCATGCAAGAATAATAAAATCATTTTACTTTAAATGCTAGAAATTATGCATGACTTATACGTAGTCTAATTTACGGGTTCTACAACTCTCCCCCCCTTAAAAGAAATTTTGTTCTCAAAATTAAAACTCATCGAATAATTCAGGGTACCGACTCCTCATCTCTGGCTCAGACTCCCACGTAGCTTCCTCCTCTGAATGGTTAAGCCATTTGACTTTGACTCGCTTAACCAGCTTGTTCTGAAGCTTCTTCTCCTGTCTGTCTAAGATCTGCACTGGTCTCTCCTCATAAGTCAGGTTCGGAGTAAGCTGCAATGGCTCAATGTTCAAGACATGCGAAGGATTCTCCATGTACTTCCTCAGCATAGAGACGTGGAACACATTGTGTACTCCGGTCAGATTCGGCGGAAGAACCACACGATAAGGTAGAGTCCCAACTCTGTCGAGGATCTCAAATGGTCCAATGAATCTCGGACTGAGCTTCCCTTTCTTACCGAACCGCATGATACCCTTCATAGGTGCTACCTTCACAAAGACATGGTCGCCAACGGCAAACTCTAGGTCTCTCCTCCTCTGATTTGTATAACTCTTCTGTCGACTCTGAGCAGTCCTCATCCTATCACGGATCTTGACTACTACATCGGTAGCCTGCTGAATAATCTCTGGACCCAACTCTGCTCCCTCTCCTACTTCATCCCAATGAACATGAGATCTGCACTTTCGAGCATACAGTGCTTCATACGGACCCATACCAATAGACGACTGGAAGCTGTTGTTATAGGTGAACTCTACCAATGGCAAGTTCGACTCCCAACTCCCAGAGAAATCAATCACACAAGCACGGAGAAGATCCTCCAAGATCTGAATAACTCGCTCTGACTGCCCATCTGTCTGCGGATGGAAAGCTGTGCTAAACAGCAACTTCGTACCCACTGCCGAATGCAAACTCTTCCAGAATGCGGAAGTGAATCTAGGGTCTCTGTCAGATACGATAGAAACTGGGATACCATGAAGTCTGACTATCTCCCAGATATACAACTCTGCATACTGAATCATGGTGAAAGTCGTCTTAATAGGCAAGAAATGGGCTGATTTGGTAAGACGATCTACAATCACCCAGATAGCATTTGATCCTCTGACTGACTTCGGCAAACCGGTCACGAAGTCTATGGTAACATTCTCCCACGTCCATTCGGGAATGGGAAGAGGCTTGAGCAAACCTGCTGGTCTCTGATGCTCCGCCTTCACTAACTGGCAAGTCAGACACTCGGATACAAATCTTCTGATGTCTTTCTTCATCCCAGGCCACCAATACAATGACTGCAGATCTCGGTATATCTTCGTACTCCCTAGATGAATAGAGTACGACGACAAGTGGGCCTCGGATAAAATATCTGCTCGGATGGAACCACTGTTAGGAACCCACATCCTGTCTCGGTATCTCACAATACCTTCGCTAACTGAATACAAGACACATTCCTTGGCCTAATCTCTCTCCTTCCACTTTTCCAACTGCTCATCTGCTGGCTGACCACTGCGAATACGGTCCAGAAGATAGGACTGAATAGTCAAGGTAGATAGACGGGGAACTCTACCTCGAGGATAAGTCTCTAGACCAAACCTCTGCATCTCAGTCAGAAGAGGTCTCTGAATCGTCAAATGAGCCATCAGTGCGACTTTTCTGCTCAATGCATCCGTAACTACATTAGCTTTACCCGGGTGGTAGCTAATATCACAATCATAATCTTTCAAAAGTTCCAACCAACGTCTCTGACGCATGTTCAGCTCCTTCTGCGTAAAGAAATACTTGAGGCTCTTGTGGTCGGTAAAGATTTTGCACTTCTCTCCATACAAATAATGCCTCCAAATCTTCAAGGAAAATACCACGGTGGCCAACTCTAGATCATGGGTAGGGTGATTCTTCTCGTGGACTTTCAGCTGACGAGAATCATACGCTATCACCTTCCCATGCTGCATCAATACTGCGCCCAAACCGAGCTTCGAACCATCGGTATACAACACAAAATCTCCAGGCCCTGACGGCATGGCCAAAACTGGTGCTGAGATAAGAGCTTGCTTCAAAGTATCGAAGCTCTTCTGACACTCCTCGCTCCACACAATTTTAGCATTCTTCTTGGTCAATGATGTGAGTGGAACGGAAATAGAGGAGAATCCCTTAATGAACTTCCGATAATATCCTGCTAGCCCAAGAAAACTGCGGATCTCTGATGCATTCTGCGGCACAACCCAATCTCTGACTGCTGCAACTTTTGCTGGGTCTACCTCAATACCACTGCTAGAAACAATGTGGCCTAAGAACGCCACCTTCTCTAACCAGAATACGCACTTACTGAACTTTGCGAATAACTTGTGCTTCTGCAACGTCTGTAGCACTGTGGTCAGATGTCTTCTGTGATCCTCCTGATTCTTGGAGTTGACGAGAATGTCGTCTATGAATACTATCACAAACTGGTCAAGATACGACTGAAATACGCGGTTCATGAGATCCATGAAGATCGCTGACGCATTCGTCAGATCGAACGGCATCACAAGGAACTCATAGTGGCCATAACGAGTCCTAAAAGCAGTCTTGGAAACATCAGCATCTTTCACCCTCAACTGGTGATAACCGGAACGCAGATCTATCTTGGAGAATATCGAAGCTCCCTGCAACTGGTCAAACAAATCCTCAATCCTCGGAAGTGGGTATTTGTTCTTCACTGTAACCCTGTTTAACTCCCAGTAATCAATGCAAAGCCTCATAGAGCCATAAGACTGGCACGCCCCATGGTGAAAAACTCGGGCGAATGAACTCCTTATCTAGAAGTTCTTGAATTTGCTTCTTAAGCTCTGCCATGTCTGTCGGTGCTAGTCGGTACGACGCTTTCGAAATCAGATCCGTACCTGGCATAAGCTCAATAGAAAATTTCACCTCTCTCTCGGGTGGCATACCAGAGACGTGCTCAGGAAAAACGTCTAGGAAATCTCTAACAATAGGAACATCTGAGGCTGACTGACCGGGCGCCACGGGGACATATACAAAGGTCGCTAGAAACGCCCGACACCCTCTATGCATGAGCTTCCTGGCCTGGACATAAGGAATAATGCGCGGTAGAGGAAAGTACTTGTCTGGCTCGAATAAGAATTGCGCCATTCCAGGCGGTCGGACTAGAACAGATCTCCGATGAAAGTCGATCAAAACTCAGTTCCGTAATAGCCAATCCATCCCTAGAATGATGTCAAACTCTGGCATCGGCAGTACGATAAGATCCGCATAAACAAGATTGCCATGGAGCTCAAGATCTATGTCTCGGATCACATTGGTAGCTGCCATCTCCTCACCGGAAGGCAATACTACTGAATAGGCTACATCTAGCTCAACGGTCTTGACCTTGAGGAAATTAGAAAAGACCTCCGAAATAAATGAGTGAGTAGCCCCTGAATCTATCAAGGTTTTCATAGCAGAACCAGATATAAAAATTCTCCTTGTCATGAGCATGGTCTCCGGGTTTGTCTCTATCGCATGAAGGGCAAAAACTCTGCCTTGGGTAGGCAGATTCCTCTGAGGGCACTGCAGAAGTAAGTGGTCTGGACTACCACACTTGTAACACTTTCCTGAGCCAGACATACATGCTCCAGGATGGCGGCGTGAGCACTTGGGACAGACTGGGTGCTCAATGGTCCTCTGGGCTGGGCGTCCCCGCTGCTGCTGCTGCTGACCTCTGTTTCTAGGCAGCCCGTGAAAAGGCCTCTTGTTCTGCTGCTGATGCTGCTGAGGAGGGGGAGGGCGGTGTGGTACTGGGATTGGTCGCTTACCCTGGCGGTCCCTCTCAATGTCGATCTGATCTTGCTCTACAGCAAGAGCTCTGGAAACAGCGACTTCGAAAGTAGTAGGGCCTGCCACTCTAACATCGCGGCGCAAGATCGGCCGCACCATTCATAAATTGTCTCAGTTTGGCTCCAGCATCACCGGCGATTAGGGACACAAAGTGGCAACCCCTCTCAAACTTACGGACGAACTCCGTAACAGACAGATCTCCCTGCCTTAGGGTCATGAACTCCCTGGTCAACCTGGAACGCACCTCATCAGTAAAATATTTGGAGTAGAATACCTCTGTTAAGCGTGTCCAGCTCAGCGTAGCCAAGTTCAGGGCTACTGACGCTCCTTCCCACCATAAGTGGGCATCTCCTCCGAATAACTAGGTGGCACATCGAACTCTGTCTGCATCTCCAAGCTCCATGAACTCGAAGATAACCTCGAGAAACTTGATCCAGCCCTCGGCAATCATGGGATCAGACGTCCCTGAAAACTCCTTCGGCCTCATCTTCGTGAAGCGCTCATAGACAGCCTCGGGCCCTGTCGGCCTGGTCGCCACATCATTGTTCCCCGCAAACTGTACAAAGAACAAAGTCATCCCAGCTAGCATCTGGGCATTCATGTCCGGTGGAGGTGGAGGTGGTAAATCTCTCTCCTGCCTCTGCTCCTCCCCATCCTCTTGGCGAGGCTCATCATTTCTAGTGCGCTCGAGAAACATCTAGGGGGCATATTGTTCCATACATAACCCATACGTAACCAACATGCATAATTCCATAATTTATTTAAATTTAAATAGTGAACAATAAAAATATGGACGTAAAATATTTCATGAAAACATGCTGTTAAATAATTCATGCTTTAAATAAAATGCGTAAATGTAAAACTTACAGACCGAAGACGTGACTTCGTGAACTTCTCGTGGTTAGTAGTAGTACAACCCTATACAGAATCATTGCTCTGATACCAGCTGTAATAGCCCAAAAATTCTTGTTTGAAAATTTGCGGAAAATTTAAAATTTTCTTTAAATAATTAGAATGCCTCATTAAATAATTAAAATGTCTCATTCAAAGTTCAACTGATAGATAAAATTTAATATTCAAAATAGCAGCGGAAGTAAATATATGTTTGCAAAATAACAATTTAAGAATAATCCAACAAAATAAAATGTTTGAGCATAGAAACGTTAAATGCTAAAATGAGGTCCTCGGGTTCCACTACTGCCGATCCAAGCTAGCTCACTGGTCCCCGCCCTCGGCCCCGACATCATCAGTACCTACAACAATCAAGTCTAGTGAGTATAAAGACTCAGCATGCATATATTGTAAATAACGAGTAAATAATAAGATAAAATTGCATGCAAGTAAAAATATCATGTCATGAGAAATAACGTGAAAATAACTTATCATGAGTAATTATAATACGTGTATAACTGACTGAAAATAATAAGTGAAATGTTTGCTCCTTGGAGCCCTGTAATAAAATAGCATGTAATAATTTTCTGGTGAGATTATGTTCTACGCAAGTGGCTCCTGCACTGAACTGAACTGAACTGACTGGTAACTCGCGACCGGGTGAAGTAATGAACGTCTGATCAGAATAACGCCACAGTATACTGGGTGGAACAGAACAGAACTGACCGGTAACTGACGACCGGATGATACAATGATCACATGATAGTGAAATGGCCACAAGCAATATCGCATAAATCTCAAAAATGAATATTTTATATTTTTATGCACGTAATATAATTAAATGGTATGATGAAATATCCTGTATTATTTTACCACATGGATTGGATCGTTCCCAGGCTCGCTGCGACCTTAATTAATCATGAAAAATATGCAAATGATTTTCTTGACCAAACTTTGTAATTGAATACAAAAACGAGACAATTACGCCCCACGATTTCGTATTTAATGACGACTCCTTACCATCCCGAACCAACACCGAAACATCATTTAGTCATGATTAAAATACACCTTAAATGATGAAATAATGCTCCAAAAATGATTCAAGTTGAAATTTTTGTGAATGGAGGCCAAAACATAAAACGCTCTTTCGAGAGTCAATTTGGCACATCGCACCGTAAATTCTCGTACGACCTCTAAAGTCATCAGAATCACGAACGGCCAATAACATGACCTTCCTAACTCGATGAGGCACTGTCCAAACCAAGGCCATAGGCTAAAAGCCAACCAAGAACTCGAACGAGCCACTGAACCGACGCAACAAGTTGCTCTCCAGAAATTCCAGCAACCGTGCCTTCGCTTCCTTGTGTCGTTTTAGAGACTACCGGCCATTGGGGTTTGAACCACTGACCAGAGCCTCTTAACAACATCCTAGGGTATGGTTTGATCCATGGCTAATGGCCAGAGGCCAAACAAGATCCACCCCATTCCACCAAAAACCGAACAACACATGCAGTAGTGGAAAGGGGCCGAGGGGCTGTTCTTGTTTCTTTGATTAAAAACCGATTCAACCATGGACCAAGCTTCAAAAAGGCAACTTGGTCACGTCTTAGACATGATAGGGAAGTTTTTTAACCATGGCTATAGGCACCTAGGGCAGCCAAGATCAGAAACTCCTTCCCTTGACAGAAACTATACAAATCGAGACTCAAAGGGACACATTTGGGGTGTTGCTGTCACATGCGAGTTTCCAGCGTGTATGGGACTGAACGAATGGACCAACATGGTCTTGACACACCCTAGTACATGTCTAGATGCAGCCTTGGGAGCCTGGAATCGAACCAATACCTGAAACACCAAAAACAAGCGAACCATGAAGAATGAAATGGAGGAGCCGAAATCTGCATTTCATTTTTCGAAAATAATATGGAAAGATATCGGTTTTGAGCTCAAATAAATCATGAGTGTGATGTTTTAAAATACTAATATGGCTTGATTGAAGAGCAAACAAAAACGTTACATGCCTTGATTCGTTTTGAAAGAAAAACGAACGAAACGACGACGCGACGCGGAGGAGACGGAGTGATCTACCTTCCTTCCTTCCTTCTACTCGATTATTCTCTCTTGTTTTTCCCCTAGAACCTCTCTATTTTTCTCTCAAAAATGCCTCTGAATTTGGTGATGAGGAAGGGGGAATGATGGTTAGGAGAGTGAGGGGGAAGGGGTTGCAATATAAAAGGGATGGCAAGACCAAGTCTTGCTCTCCTTTTTGAATTTTGAAATGGCTTAATATCCTAGAGATGGTTGGAGGGATCATGACTGATTCTACATGCTAAACAAGGTTAGGATAATGATCTAATATTAATTGATTAAGGGTGATTAATAAATGAAAGGATTATCATGCTAAGAAATGACAAGGAAAGGGTCAAAGGTGAGTTGGCAAAGAATTGTTCTAACAACTAGGGGGTGGCCGAAATTTATCAAATAAATGGAAGGGAAATATTGTTTAGTTAGTGCATTTTAAACCTTTAGAGCCTTACCTATCCTTTAAATAATTTAGTGAATTAACACTTAATTATGGAACACAAATGAACTTATTTCCTACTTAACTCAAGTTACTTAAATAATTCCTTAAACCTTCTTTTAACTTAAATTAACTTATTAGTTAGCTAAAATAAACTCTGGGAATGATTTTATAAATCTTAAATTTTATCTCAAAACTCCAACTCCAGTCCGGCTTCACTGAAATAACTGAAAAGATAAAAATTTAGACTACTGCATAAAATAACTAAATTTAAAAGAAAGAATAAATACTCATGCAAGAATAATAAAATCATTTTATTTTAAATGATAGAAATTATGCATGACTTATACGTAGTCTAATTTACGGATTCTACATTGAGTCCTCAAGATACTATGAAAAAACAGGGAATTATAAATCATGGTGGATCACGAAGGGGTTCAGGCTGGCCTACATTCTTCTGATTCAAGAAAATCAGCTGGCAGAGGTTATGCTAAGCCCCAATCTGCTTACCAAAATCCTGACCTGGTAATTTCTGCTCCTTTGAAGAATGGATGGAGATGGTCTGACATAGCCTCTCAGTCTCTAGAAGATAGCCAGCGCCTGAAGCAGCATGTTCAATCAACTTACTCAGCTGATGACCAGGTATCTAAGGCTAATGAAGTTGATGACAGCGATGGAGAGTTGGATGACACAAATGATGAACTTCTGGATGATGATTTTGACTCGGATGGTTTAGAGAATTGTTCGAGTTCCTGAATGGATTGAGTGTTGAGCAGATCAATGATCCAGAAAGACAATGGCAATGGCATAGCCCAGCTTGCCATGGAGGTCCTGGAGCAATTGATTGGTATAATGGTTTACAGTGTTAGAGTATATGCCCTGTAAGCCAATCGTTGGCTAGGGAATTTATTGACTCGGTTGTAATAAATCTTTATTTTAATATAATACATTATTTCATGGTTTGTTATTTCTTTATCTGTATACCAATGTGATATCGATTAAGACCTTGATTATACTTTAATACAAATGAATTGTCGATGTTGAAACTCATTTGTAAACATTGTATAATTTAAATTTGTTTCTAGTCGATTCAGCGCCTAAAACATGGATAAAGGTCGCTTGAGCTCGAGACTACCATTTGTGATTTTGTGTACCGCGTTTTCTGGTAAGGTCATAGAGATGTCCAAACACGCAAATGGATAGTCATATGATGATTATACTGAACTGCCCTCCCTAAGACATTCCAAGTGGTTATCATTCATCGCGAAGATAAGTCCAAGATTGTGATAGTACATTACGACCCGGGACAACACTGATGTTCTATATGCTAGGGCTATGCTTTGACTCGTTTACTGACTCCAGGAAGGTCATCAGATGGCGAGATTTGGTACAATTGCGACACATATAGGAGCTAGTGCATTGTGATTGGAAATTCACCGCTCATCTACGGATGTGGATATCTTGTGTGATCTGATAAAATAACAGTGCAAGAAATCTCTGGACAAAGTATGATATGTACATTAGGGAAAGAGTTCTCTAATTGAACATGCGATGCCACTATTTATTCTCAAAGATGTGTCACACAGTTATCGAATTCTTATGCAACCCTCGATGAACCAATGATTGCAGATTCGATCGGGATATATGAGATGGAGTGTGGGGACCCGGACGCTAATCATCATTGGGACTAATTTAATTAATTAGAATAAACATGGTCTAATTTTTTTTTTAAATACATTATCAAAAACGGAACGTAGTGGCATACATCTTAACATACACGTCAGTATTAAAAGTACAAATCTTGCACTATATAAAATCAGTCTCAACTAAGGTTTAACAACTATATAACAAGTGTTTAAACCCTATCTCTAGTTTAAGTCCGGAATCACCACTCTAATCTCGATCTTTCTTCACCTCTGTGACCCTGAACCTGTCCCACCTGTTGCCATGCACACATACAAACACGACAACAGCCGGATAACTCCGGTGAGATATAAATATCCCAGTATAAACAATGTATCAATGCAATCACATAAAACATATATAAAAGCATAAACAATCATTAAAACATGTATCCAATATGAATACATGAATCAATACGAATCTGTATTTAAGGCAATGACTTGTTATCTTATCTCAAATCATTTCTAATCTAGGGATCCCGATCTAATTTAGACTTCGGCATGCTGTATCGAATGTCTACAATAGAAGTCGATCTACATCTAAGCTCATCGATACACCGTAAGTCTAGAGTCTTAGCGGTTCTGTCAAAGACTCGGTGGTTCTGCCCTAGCTAGGCTGATCTGCCCTAGACTCGAATTCTTGTTCTGCTATAAATTGAATAGACTAAACATATCAATCTGATAATTTGCAAATATCAATGCAATAAAATAAAGTATGTGATTTAGGGAAACTCAAGTCAAACCTAACTCGAGTTGTGCAATCCCGAATCAACATTTATTTATACCTTTTGTTCTGTCGCTCTGATACAATCGAAGTCTCGACTCAAAGTCTGTCAATGTTCAATCTGGCAATGACAATATCAATATACTGTATCAATATTCTATTCAAATCAAGACATCTCTGTCTTATCAAATTCTGACTTAGACAGTACAATCCTGCGATACCGGTGATACCATACCAGTATATACTAATTCTAATAATTTCTAATCAACCCCCGTACAAATCTGACATCACATCTCAGTCAATTTAACTCTGAAATTCATAATAATTCCATAATCAATCTGTTTCTTAATCTGACTTCGATTCTATGATGTCTACTATGTCCAGAACGCCATATATGAATCGTATCTAATTTTGGACATAACATAATTTCAAATCTTAACAAAACGTAACAAAACTTACGTCCTGTAGTAGCTGGCGTTGCTATGAACTCGATGTCGTATTCGGATTCAAAATCAGACGGACGGATTCCAAAATCTTTAATTACAAATACAATTTTTCCCTCAGAGCCTTTTTCTCCATTTACGCTGAAGAATCTCGGATTCAAAATCAGACGGACGAGTGGCTCAATGTGCACACTGCACGTCTCGCGCATATGCACGACCACCTTCCGCGCATATGCGCGAGACATTCTGTCTCGGCGCGTAGCAACACGGCAGCTCGCGCATATGCGCGCCAATCTTCCGCGCATATGCGCGAAGCATTCTTCGCAACTCTCGGGTACCCTCGCGCATATGCGCGAATCTAAGTCATGCATGTGCGCCCAACTCTCTGGACCTCTCGCGCATGTGCGCTTATACATGTCGCGCATATGCGCATGGGGTTCTGCCTATTCCGCGCATATGCGCCGCATCAAGTCGCGCATATGCACGAGGCTCATTTCCTCGCACATACATATTTTCATGTTGAATTCAAACCATGTCCCGACTAGCCCTTTCATAATCGTCTCGATTAAAAATCAATAATCGTAATTTAACACGATATAAAATCTTGGGCATTACATTTCTCCCCCCCTAAGATACGATTTCGTCCTCGAAATCACAGGCAATCAATCGTATCAATAAGGAGTATATATACAACACTGTATAAGAAATTTTACATTATCGAAATAACTCTGGGAACTCTTGTCTCATATCTGATTCAGTTTCCCAGGTTGGTTCTTCAATGCCATGACGAGTCCATTGAACTTTCACAAGTGGAATGGTCTTCTTTCTGAGCTGTTTTTCTTTTCGATCAATAATCTGAATCGGTTTTTCAACATAGCTCAACGTCTCATCCAGTTAGGTCTCGTCTGGTTGAATATCATGTGAAGCATCAGGAAGGTATTTCCTTAATAGCGATACATGAAAGACATCATGTATCCCGGATAATGAAAGCGGTAAAGCAAGTCGATAGGCACGATCTCCTATCTTTTCAAGAATCTCATAAGGCCCAATGTATCGTGGAGACAGTTTCCCTTTCTTGCCAAATCTGACAACTCCTCTGAAAGGTGAAATCTTTAGAAATACTCGGTCTCCTACCTCAAATACCAATGGTCTATGCCAAACATTGGCATATTTGGTCTGTCTGTCTTGTGCTGCCTTCATTTTATTTTGAATTAGCTTCACTTTTTCAGTCATATCTCTTATCATGTCAGGTCCAATCTCAGGCACTTCAGAGATATCATCCGAATAGAGAGGGGATCGACACTTCTTTCCGTACAATGCTTCAAATGGTGCCATCTCAATACTCGTTTGATACCTGTTGTACGTAAACTCACAAAGCGGCAATGCATCTTGCCAATTAGTGCTAAAATCAAGCACTACTGCTCTTAGCATATCCTCCAGTGTCTGGATAGTCCGCTCTGACTGTCCGTCGGTCTGTGGATGATATGTGGTACTCAGATGTAACTTCGTACCGAGAGCTTCCTGCAAACTCTGCCAGAAGTGCGAAGTAAATCGAGGATCACGGTCTGATACAATTGACTTCGGCACTCCGTGCCATCTGACCACTTCTCTGACATAGATTTCTGCCATCTGGTCAAATCTGTACATCATCTTGTACGGAATAAAACATACGGATTTGGTCAATCTTTCAATCACGACCCAAATCGCATCACAACCTCGGGAGGAACGCGGCAATTGTGTTACAAAATCTATGGAAATGTGATCCCATTTCCATTCAGGAGTGGACAAACTCTGTAATAATCCTCCTGGTTTCTTTCTTTCTGCTTTCACCTGCTGGCAATTCAGACATTTGGAAACGAATTCGGCAATGTCAGTCTTCATTTGTTTCCACCAGAACTGTCTTTTTAAATCATTATACATCTTTCTGTCACCAGGATGAATGCTGAATCGACTGTTGTGCGCTTCTGACAATATCTGTCGTCCTAAATCTGAAACATTTGGCACAACCAGATGATTATTCACATACAATACGTTATCACGTACCTGATACTCCGATCGATGCCCTGTTTTGACCAACGATACTGATTTCTGTACATTCTGATAAACTTTCTGAGCTGTCTTAATTATTAAGATCAACTCGGGTTCTACTTGTACCGTATAGAGTCTCAACGATTTATAATCTGTTTTAAATGCTAATCCAGACAAACAGCAGTCTTCTATCAAATTTTAAACACCGATCGTCGACAAGGATAAAGAACATACCTTTCGACTTAGTGCATCAGCTGCTGCATTAGACTTTCCTGGAAAGTATTTGATTTCACAATCAAAATATTTAAGCAAATCAAGCCATCTTCATTGCCTCATATTCAATTAAGATTGTGAAAACAGATATTTTAAACTCTTATGATCAGAATATATCTCAAACTTCTCACCGTAAAGATAGTGTCGCCATATCTTTACTGCAAAGACAATGGCTGCCAATTCAAGGTCATGAATTGGATAACGGGTCTCATGTGGTTTAAGCTGTCTTGAGGCATAAGCAATAACATGCCCTCGTTGCATCAGAACACATCCCAACCCTCTGTGAGAAGCGTTGCAATAAACCACAAAATCACCAGCACCGGATGGAATAGTCAACACCGGGGCACTGGTCAACCTCTTCTTCAACTCCAGAAAACTGGTCTCGCATTCTTCAGACCAAGCAAATGGAGCATTCTTCTACGTCAGCTGAGTAATTGGTTTAGCTATACTCGAGAAATCTTTAATGAAACGACGGTAATATCCCGCTAAACCCATGAAACTGCGAATTTCGGTTACGGACGTCGGTCTTGGCCAAGAAATCACGGCTTCCACTTTACTGGGATCCACTGATATCCCATCTCCGGATATAATATGACCCAGAAATACTACCTATCTTAACCAAAACTCACATTTCGACATTTTAGCATATAATTTTTCAGCCCTTAAAATTCGCAACACCGTTCTTAAATGCTCAGCATGCTCACTCATATTCTTTGAATAAATAAAAAAATCATCGATGAAAATAATCACAAAATCATCGAGATATTTCTGGAATATACAGTTTATCAATCCCATAAACACAGCTGGAGCATTCGTTAAACCAAATGGCATGACAATAAATTCATAGTGTCCATACCTGATTCTAAATGCTGTCTTTGAGATATCAGAATCTCTGACTCTCAGCTGATGATATCCCGATCTTAAATCAATTTTGGAATATACGGAAGAACCCTGCAGCTGATCGAATAAATCATCAATACGAGGCCAAGGATATTTATTCTGTATCGTTGCCTTGTTTATTTGCCGATAGTCGATGCAGAGTCTCATCGAACCGTCTTTCTTTCTTACAAACAGTACTGGAGCACCCCAAAGAGAATACAGTCAAAGTCAGACAACCCAAGTACGATGCAGTCTAATTCAATCTCATGCCCGTCATACTGTAGTACACAATGTTTAACAGAATTTACGGATATCAAACCCGTCCCCAAAGGAGAAGAGACAGACACTACAGTAGCTAAAGACTCTATAGGCAATGCATGACTCAATGCAAATCGTTCAGAAATAAATGTATGTGAAGCACCGGTATCAATCAATACATAAGCAGAGTAAACACATAAAGAACAGTTACCTGCCACAACGTCATCTGGTGCTTCCTGGGCCAGCTCCTCTGTTAAAGCGAATACTCTGGCCTGCTGTCTAGGAGGCTGGCTACCTATCTAGCTTCCTCCTGGCCTCTGCTGTGACTGAGCTGGCGCTGGCTGGAATGTGTGAACAGCAGCTGATCGTCTCTCAGTTTGTGCTGCTGATCCCGATGACTCGGCTCCCTGGGATCTTTGGGAACCTCTCTGTGGACACACTTTAGCAAAGTGTCCTGGCTGTTTACAGATGTTGCAACTACCAGTCACTCTCTGGCATTGCTCAATTGCATGTCTTCCTCCGCAAGTCTTACAATAAACTCCAGTGTAACTCTGGCTCTGTCTAGAACCACTGGAGCTAGAAGAATTGCTGCCCGATTTCTTAAATTGCTTTCCTTTGGCTTTCAAAAATTCCTTCTTCCCTCCACTGCTGCTGCCACTCTCAAATCTGGGAGGTGGTTGCTGTGGTCTCGGTGCTGGAGGCACAAATGAAGCCCATTTCTGTCTCATCAGACCGGCTTCTGCTCCCTTAGCTCTGTTCAGGGCGTCAGTAAAATTATTCGGTCGCCCTGTGTTCACCAATGTGAAAATCTCTGGATTCAAGCCATTGATGAACTGGTCAGCAGTAACTTCCTCGCTGTCAGCCACATGTGGAGCAAATTTCAACAAGGTGGAGAACTTGGACATGTACTCTTCTATGTTCATCTGTCCCTGTCTGAGATTGGCAAACTCCGCCCCCTTGTCCTTTCGGTATGACACTGGAAAAAATCGTTGATAAAATTCAGCTCTAAATACATTCCAGGTGATAGTCGTACCTCTATGCTCCAAAGCCCTCTTTATCGTAATCCACCAGTTCTTTACAACATCGTGTAACTGGTGTCCAATCAATCGAATTCGCCGCTCATCTGTATACTCCAGTGACTCAAACAACATTTCAATATCATCAAGCCAACTCTCACACTCCACAGCGTTCTCTGTTCCTTTCAAAGTTGGCGGGTGAAATGACTGAAATCTTTTCAGTAACGTTTCCATTGGAGTCGTTGTTACATCCATTGGAGGATTTGATGTACTACCCTGTTCTGGTACTCGTCTCGGAGGCAAAGCTGATAATCAAATAGATTAGTAACAATACCACAATTCTGTTTCAATCCTTCTCTGATCATCTTACTGCTGATCTAAAATCGGTGCTGATCCAGTCTCAATAAAATATATTACTATATCAAATCAGATAAAGAAGTAACATATATTAAAGCAGTAAGACATGCTAGAATTCAAAAGCAGGAAAGAAAACCTCAATCTACCCCGCTCACTAGTCTCTTCTATCTCAATCTAAAGGATCTATCGCTCTGATACCACCTGTTGTGGGGACCCGGACGCTAATCATCATTGGGACTAATTTAATTAATTAGAATAAACAATATCTAAATTTTTTTATTTTTTTTTAAAATACATTATCAAAAGCGGAACGTGATGGCATACATCTTAACATACACGTCAGTATTAAAAGAACAAATCTTGCCCTATATAAAATCAGTCTCAACTAAGGTTTAACAACTATATAACAAGTGTTTAAACCTTATCTCTAGTGTAAGTCCGGAATCACCACTCTAATCTCGATCTTTCTTCACCTCTGTGACCCTGAACCTGTCCCACCTGTTTCCATGCACACATACAAACACGACAACAGCCGAATAACTCCGATGAGATATAAATATCCCAGTATAAACAATGTATCAATGCAATCATATAAAATAAATATAAAAGCATAAACAATCATTAAAACATGTATCCAATCTGACTACATGAATCAATACTAATCTGTATTTAAGGCAATGACTTGTTATCTTATCTCAAATCATTTCTAATCTAGGGATCCCGATCTAATTTATACTTCGGCAAGCTGTATCGAATGTCTACAATAGAAGTCGATCTACATCTAAGCTCATCGATACACCGTAAGTCTAGAGTCTTAGCGGTTCTGTCAAAGACTCGGCGGTTCTGCCCTAGCTAGGCTGATCTGGCCTAGACTCGAATTCTTGTTCTGCTATAAATTCAATAGACTAATCATATCAATCTGATAATTTGTAAATATCAATGCAATAAAATAAAGTATGTGATTTAGGGAAAATCAAGTCAAACCTAACTCGAGTTGTGCAATCCCGAATCAACATTTATTTATACCTTTTGTTCTGTCGCTCTGATACAATCGAAGTCTCGACTCAAAGTCTGTCCATGTTCAATCTGACAATGACAATATCAATATACTGTATCAATATTCTATTCAAATCAAGACATCTCTGTCTTATCAAATTCTGACTGTACACAGTACAATCCTGCGATGCCGGTGATACCATACCAGTATATACTAATTCTAATAATTTCTAATCAACCCCCGTACAAATCTGACATCACATTTCAGTCAATTTAACTCTGAAATTCATAATAATTCCATAATCAATCTGTTTCTTAATCTGACTTCGATTCTATGATGTCTACTATGTGAAGAACGCCATTTATGAATCGTATCTAATTTTGGACATAACATAATTTAAAATCTTAACAAAAAGTAACAAAACTTACGTCCTGTAGTAACTGGCGTTGCTATGAACTCGATGTCGTATTCGGATTCAAAATCAGACGGACGGATTCCAAAATCTTTAATTACAAATACAATTCTTCCCTCGGAGCCTTTTTCTCCATTTACGCTGAAGAATCTCGGTTGTATATATATATATTTATATATATATATATACATACATACACGCACATGCAAATGGACGAGTGGCTCAATGTGCACACTGCACGTCTCGCGCATATGCACGACCACCTTCCGCGCATATGCGCGAGACATTCTGTCTCGGCGCGTAGCAACACGGCAGCTCGCGCATATGCGCGCCAATCTTCCGCGCATATGCGCAAAGCATTCTTCGCAACTCTCGGGTACCCTCGCGCAGATGCGCGAATGTAAGTCGCGCATGTGCGCCCAACTCTCTGGACCTCTCACGCATGTGCGCGTATACATGTCGCGCATATGCGCAAGGGGTTCTGCCTATTCCGCGCATATGCGCCGCATCAAGTCGCGCATATGCGCGAGGCTCATTTCGTCGCACATACATCTTTTCATGTTGAATTCAAACCGTGTCCCGATTAGCCCTTTCATAATAGTCTCGATTAAAAATCAATAATCGTAATTTAACACGATATAAAATCTTGGGCATTACATGAAGGGACTGTATTGTAAGTTAATCATAACCAACTGGTTCTTCCAGACACTATCAGTGATACCTAGGGAATCATGGGGTGATACTACTAGATGCTCTTACAATGATTCAATGAGTTTAATCAGAAATATAATTTTTGACATTCTCATGTTAAAATTTTGAAACATAGAATGGGTCAGATCAGAGTAAGCTCGAATAAAGGATTATGTCCTGAATCACAAAGAGTTGTGAACGACTAGCTGTATCCCTGAACCATTAAGGATCACACAAGTACTGGATTATTTTGTCCCTGTTGAGATAAGAAATTCAAGGAGTTGAATTTATATAAAACATTGAGATAATAAAATTTATGACTATTATATTTTCGAGGTGATAGATTCAAGGAGTTGAATTTATAATGTAAATATTAAATTCAAATGTCGAATTTATAAAGGATTTAAATTAAATTTAATGGGTTTATGTATAATAGTCTTGTAGGAGTACAAGACCAACATAAATATTATTAAGGTTCTTAATTAGACTTTAAAAAATTAATTAATCAATTAAACTAGTTGGATTAGAATAATTAATTGATTAAGCCCATTAAATATTTAATTTAATTAATCTGGCCTAAGCTTATATATATGTGTGTTAGGTTTAGGGTTAAACACAATTCTTGACTCAAAATTTTCGAAAACCTAGTCTCCAAGCCAAAGGATTTTCGAAAAACACCTCCTCCCATTCTCCTTATTTCCGGTTACTATCTCAACATAAAATCCTTCTATACTTTCTAGTGCAAGTTGGAAGAGAAACAAGTAATCCAGTCGTGGACCAGATTAGGAGATTGAAGAAAGACGATTTGAAAAAAGTTCGTAGTGACATACAACAAGAGCTGCGTCCGCTTATACCGCAGTAATTGGAGCCAAGTGTAAATTGTTCTCTAAAGGTACATATTAAACATCCTATGAATGTTTGTTTATTAAAAAAATACGAGTGCTAAAACAATATCTTGAATGTCAAGATTTAATTTTTTTAAAAAACTTCTGCTATATTTGGGCACGAAAAAACACGATTCACAATAGTGGTCAGAGCCAGATTCTCTTTATTGTATTGTTTAAATCATGTTGAATAATATTTCTAAATGCACAAGAAATTTTTTCAGAAAATTGATGCACCATAATTTTTTTTAATTTTTTCAGAAATAAAAATATTCAAATCTGCATGGAACTATTCCAGGCAGTCCGTGCGCCCAGGGCCGTGCACGGCGGCGCACTACGCGCGCGTATTGTGCACGCGACGTCTGGCACGCTAGCGCGCACATTCTGGAACGACAACGTGCAACGCGCGCGCGATGTCTGATACGCCAACGCGCAGTCGGTGGCACCGGTGTTTGATACGATCGGGCAACGGACGGGCAGCATGGGCGGCTGCCCGAGAACGTCTTTGGCACTGTGATGAATAATGTGATTGAATTATTTGGGCTTAGGATGCGATTTCCTGATTTTTCAAAATTTTGGACAAAATTTATATTTTATGAAAATTAGTGTAATTTTTATTTTGAAAATTAATAATTTTCTTGTAAAATAAATAATTAGAATATGATTTTAATTATTTATGGTAAAGTGAGTTTTATGTGAAAAACAATTATTATTGAATAAATTAAAAATCAAATAAATTTTCTTTATTTAATTTGTTAAATTTAATAATTGTGGTGGTTAGTGATGAATTATTCGATACATGATTTATCAATTTATTAAATTTGTTTAATTAATTGATGTTAATATTTGATATTAAATACATGATGAATGATCGAGAGCCTTGACCAATGTATTAGGTGTATGTAGGATATTTTACTATTTTATCCTTTTTATTAATATTTGGTATTATTATAAGTGGGCCTGGTTTGTGGCCCGTTCCCACCCAATGAGATGTATCTCTTATGTGCCATGACCATTTGAATGTATATATCAGAAATAGTGGGAGATCAAGACTGGAAGATGGTGGGCCTGATGCACAAGATAAAAACATGTAAAATATTGGAAGCTCTTGTAATAAGTTGTATTTGCATCCCTGCATTCACCTAGGTTTTCGACTTGGATCCATGTCTGGCTCACATGGATCTAATAGTGTTGATGATCGATCATCCATATTTATTTATTTTTGAATGTCATATGATGATATATGCGATATATAGTAGTATGTATATTATTAAATACTATAGTTCAATGAATCCGACAAACATAAAAACTCGTGCCACGCGATTTTATACTAAAATGATGAGACAATTTTAAAATTAAAATCTCTTATTTTGTATAAGATTCAAAGATTTTATCAAACCGTAAAAGTAAAAATTAAAAGAGTTTAATTTATTCTTGCCTTCCATCAGTCGTGGTTTCATGTTGAACGCTACCCGCGGACAGTCTCTGGCTCATATTATTGGGGAAGCCTGGAGCGGAAAGCTATGGCTTCCACTAGACATATATATGTTGTGAATTGAGTGGAACTCCCATGACTTTGTCTCATATTATTGGGGAACTCATGGCGATCGTCCACTACAATTCAATATTGATAGATCCGTTTGACACGTGAAAATAAACGGCGTCATATTATTGGGTCCTTATTAAACGTGAGGCAAAACACGGAGAGATTGCATAGAAATGCAACTGGATTCTACCTTTTAGAAATTATGATTGACTGATATTATTCGGGATCATAATTGTCTAATTAGGCTCTACGTGCCCACTAAGGAAATATAATTTCTCTTTTTCATCATATGGTAGTGAAAACGTCAAAATAATGGGAGAGAAATTTATAAAATAAAAATTCATATTTTATATCTTAAAATTATTTTAAAATAATCATTAACAATTATCTGTTTTTCTTTTTAGTATATTTGCAATGACGTCACGTAACCCTCTTTCAATCATTCTCGATCAAAACAAGTTAATTGGGCCTAACTATAATGGCTGGTTTCGAAATTAAAAAAATGTTCTGAACTCGAAAAGGATTGCCTATGTGCTTAATAAAAAGCCAGCGAAGGAAGCTGCTCTGAACTTCAGTAAGACTGATTTGGCTAAGCTTGAGAAATGGTGGAACCATGATCTTCAAGCTAAAAGCTACATGTTGGCTTCTATGTCGAATGAACTTCAGAGGAGGTTCGAGGAGGCGGTGAATGCTTATGACATTCACCTTCATCTGAAACAATTGTACGTTGTACAAACTCTTTTAGAGAGACATGCTACTGTTAAAGAACTCATGAGTACATGCTTGTGAGATGGGGCTTCGGTCCATGAGCATGGTGTTAGAATGATTGGGCTCATCGAGAAGTTGGTGGGACTCGACGTGGTTATTCCTAGTGAGATCTCGACTGATATTCTCTTGTTGTCACTGCCCTTATCGTTCGATGGATTTGTGGTTAATTTCAATATGAATAAGCTTGAGGCCACCCTTGAAGTGTTGGTCAACATGCTTAAAACTTATGAGACCACAATCATGAAAGAAAAACTTGTTCTTCTAATGGGCTCATCGTCCGACACGAAAAATAGAGCAAAAAATAAAGGCAAGAAGTGTTCTGTCCCACCAAAGAAAAATTAAACAAGCCCAACAATAAGCCATACGAGAAATCAACTCTGGGGCCATCAAAGCCCGACAAGTCAGAATATGTCTGTTTCCACTACAACAAGCCTGTACATTGGAGGCGTAATTGCACGGAGTATCTTGCCCAGAATCGTTCTGGACATGGTATGTTTTACATTGAAGTTAATGTTTCCATTAATTCCTCTTCTTGGGTATTGGATACTGGATGTGGTTCTCATCTATGTAATTATTTGCAGGTGATGGGAAGAAGCAAGAGGCTTAGATATTGTGAGACATTTCTAAGACTAGAAAATGGAGAAAGGTTTGCTACCACTGCCATTGGAGATGTTACTTTAATTTTAGACAATGATTTTAAGTTGTTTTGAGAAACGTTTTATATGTTCCTGAATTGGTTAAAAACATTATTTCTATTTCTATGCTTGATAAGGATGATTATTATTGTGTTTTTCCTAATTGTGTTTGCAGTATATACAAGAATGAATGTTTGATTGGAACCGTCGAATTAACAAGCGATATCTACAAAAGTCTGTGTGGATCAAATCCAGTAGACCATGCACACATTCAACGTTTCCATGGAATGAAGTCTTGGTAATCTTTCCTTTAAGACAGAACTCACAAGTAGTTAGATAATTTATGTCTGATAAGTCAAACATGCCTTCTCCCACTAGCTTGTGCATCCTTCTTTGAGAGATATGACCTAGTCTAGCGTGCCATATTTGTGTGTGATTGAATCTTCCAATTTTCTTTTGTTTGTTGTTTTCGTATGTGTTTGGATATTGTTCTCTAGAGTTAGGTTTATTTTTCAAATAATGTTAATTTAGGTTGGTTGACGTTTTACGATTTTATGCTTTGAATTACTTTCTTTTGGATTTTCAAATAATAGTTGGTTGGTTTATTTTTAAATGGTACAAAATATTCATATTTTAAATAATTAGTGTTTCGGTCGAATGAATTAGAAGTAAAAAAAATTTTAATTTTCGAGGTTTATTTATGCACTACAACAAAAACGCCAAACGACAACGGATAAAATCCGTTGTCGTAGGCCATTTTCGACTGTTGTAACTGAGGGTGTTGTTGAAAGTATCTTCAACGACAACGGTTTTAAACCGTTGTCTTTTCTACCAACGACAACGGTTTTGCAACGGTGTTAAACCGTTGTATTTTCTATCAACGACAACGATTTTGCTATTAAAATTTGCGACGGAAATGAAAACCGTCGCAAATAAAACCGTTGTTGTAGCAGCATTTTGCGACGGTTTTAAAAAACCGTCGCTAATATTTGTTGCGACGGTTTTAAAACCCGTCGCTAAATGTAGCGACAGTATTTATTTGGAAATACTGTCGCTATTTTGCGACGATTTTTAAGTCCGTCGCTAATATTTTACGTAAAATAAAAAAAAAATTAAGAATTTTATAAATTTGTATTGTGAATTGGTACAATCTTGTAAGAGATAAAAACTTTAAGTGTCGTGAAGTAATAAAATCGTGTAAAAGATAAAATTTTAATTGTTTTGAAATGATAAAAAAATCGTGTAAGAGATAAAAATTTTAAGTGTTGTGAAGTGATAAAATTGTGTAAGTGATAAAAATTTTAAGTGTTATGAAGTTGTAAAATCGTGTAAATGAGAAAAAATTTAAGTTTGGTGAAGTGAAGTGGAAGAAAATGGAGTGAATTTGTATGTATTTATAGAGAGTGGTGGAAGAAAATGGGGGGAGAAATAGGCGGGATTGAATTTTTTAAATCTGCGACGGGTTTTGTCTTAATCGTCGCTAAATTTAGCGACAGACGTTTCGCATACCGTCGCTATAATCAATATAGCGACGGTTTTACATGAAGCTGTCGCAAAACATAGCAACGGTTTTTGTTTAAACCGTCGCAAATATGAATGTAGCGATGGTATGTATATAACCGTCGCTACAAATGGAGGGAAAACAAGGCGGGATCGAATTTTTGAAATTCGCGACGGGATTTGGCTAAACCGTCGCTAAAATGAGTTTAGCGACGGTATATATGAAACCGTCGCTAATTTACGTTGTGTTTTGTCCTAAAACCGTCGCTAATTAACGTTGTGTTTTCTTAAACCGTTGTCGATTGTCTAAAAATACACGCTACAAATTATTTTAAAAAATTCTACGACAACGGTTTTTTAAAAACCGTTGTCGTAGCTCGAAAAAAACCGCTAATAGACAACGGTTTGAAAAAACCGTTGTCATTGTCCAAAAAAACGCAATAATAGACAACGGTTTTAAAAACCGTTGTCGTAGGCCAAAGAAGAAACGCTAATAGACAACGGTTTTTAAAAACCGTTGTCGTAGCAAAAAAAAAAACCGCTAATAGACAACGGTTTTTAAAAACCGTTGTCGTAGGCCTAAAAAGACACGCTAATAGACAACGGTTTTTAAAAACCGTTGTCGTAGCCCAAAAAAAACACGCTAATAGACAACGGTTCTATGAACCGTTGTTATTGACCCTAAAACCGTTGTCTTTGACCCCCCAAAGACAACAGTTGTTTAAAACCGTTGTCTTTGATCCCAAAAAGACAACGGTTTTGGCTAAAACCGTTGTTAAAAACTCTACGACAACGGTTTTGCACAAAAACCGTTGTCGTATGTGTGTTGTTGTATGTGGTTTTTCTTGTAGTGATGGGTCGTTAAGTCATGGTTTAAGTTTGGAAAAGTTTGGTTGAGTTTCGGGTTGATTGAGGTTAAAACCGGGAACCTAGTCCAAGTTTTAAAATGAATAATATAATTTATGAAACAGGATCGAGTTTACGTCTAAGAATTGATTATAAATATGTTTTGAGGTGTTTGGTTGGCTTCAGGTAGAAATTTGAGGTCCAGGGGTAAAATAGTTAATTAGGGTTTCCAGGGGCCAAATGGCCATTTTGCGCCCGGGGTCGAGTTAGTAGTCCTGGCAGCGCCTTGATCACAAAACTACACGTTTTAATGTATATGCTATCATGAACATGACTTTTTATGTAATTATGAAAAATATGTTGCATGCTTGATTTTAATGAAAATTTATGTATGTGCATGATTTTTACAAGTGATGAATATGATGACATGTTTTGAAGGATGTGAGCTAGTTGTGACTAATACAAATACAATGACATGTACGTCTAAGGCTCAGTGGATGGGTAATACTATCGCTGATGTCCTCACCGCCGGAAAAAACGGTTATACTTAGATGGATCCATCGAATAGAGCTGATCTAAGAAAGTCACAACTAATGAACTGAATCCGATTAAAGAAAATGAACACGTATATTATGATATGTTTAGACATGTTTTGACACGTGCTAGGATCAGTTGGTTGGTTGAGATGTGTTTATACGGTGAGGGAGAGGTTGAATAAACACTCACGATTTTATAATCTTTTCGAATGAAGTGTCAGTTTTGTGACAAAATGAAACTAGGAATCTTATCAGTCAATGACAATCAGTTTAACTGATAACAGTTACAGAAATAAACTGAATGAAAGATAGAATAAATAACTCAATTAATAACATAAAGATTTACGGATGTTCGGAGATTTGAATTACTCCTGCGTCACCCCTTCTATCACAAGGATAGGATATGCACTAAAAGACTTTGATCGATACGAAGCTTGTACAGACCCACTTCAGTTTGGACTTAAAATTGCCAAAACTGAAACTCTTAGTTTACTAAATATCTCACAGTTCTTCGACTGAACTTAGCACAACTGATCTATTTAAAGATCAAATAAACAATAAACAATTTGTGCTTATATGCTCAAAAAGTAGCCTTAAATGCTACAAATAAATCTGATAAGTGTGAGATTTTTGTTTACGGAGTAAGAGCGATAAATTCAGCAGGGTAACAGCAAGCTTAAGAGAATAGATAGATCGATTATTCCCTCAGCTGCTCATATCACCTATTTATTGGCTTCTCTTCAACGGTAACATTAAATATTATTTGAATCTTTATGTCATTTGATTGCCACGTCAGTATTCTTCTGACAATCGCACACTGTAAGCTGTGAAATGCGGCGTTAACTATGAGTTGCAGTCTGCTTTGTACTGTTGTCGGTTGAATGTCCTTTTCAACAACTGATGATGTGTACAGCTGAATGATCAGATGATTCGCTGGTAAGCTGACAACTGAACATATCAACTGATCAGTCAGTTGTCTTCGTAAGTTCAGTTCAGCTGGTTTAATTGCCTTCGATAAACTGCGCTTTAATCTTCAGTTAGGCAACTGTCAGTTGATAAGCTACTTGATCAGTTAGTCCAATAAATTAATCACTTAGTTTGTCAAACAACCGAAATTAAGTTTCCAACAATTTTCCCCTTGTTGGTGTTTGACAAAACATGTAAACTATGAACTGATCTACTGAACTAAAAAAATATTCTTCGAATTTATTGTAGATAAATAATTCTTCTAATGTACATATTCGTACAAAGAAAGAAAATCAGAAATTAATCTATGTACAGATTCGTACAAAGAATAAAGAATAAAGATTTTCTACCCGAGTCTTCAACCAATAACTGAAGTCAGTTGATCTTCATATCTTCTTCTTCCCTTTGTCTTCTTATGTCTCTCTAATTTCCCTCTTTTTGTCAAGCACATCAACTTTCTTTGATAGGATTCGAACATCTGCTGCGATATCTGATACAACATTCATCACAATGTTCTGCAACATTGAAAGGGGATCGGTTACGGTGGCCGGAAATGCAACGGAAGCACAAAAATTTTCGATTTTAGCATATAAATTTCGGCCACCATGATTTTGTGTAGGAAATACAATAAAACACCAAAATGACATTCATAGTGTGTTTAGAAATAGTTACCTATCAACCTCTTAAGGTTGATGATGGCTCCCACCAAGTTGTGAACAACTTGGCTCTTGAATGGAATGAAGATCTACAAGCTTCCTTGGACTCCTTTCTTTCCTTCAAAATTAGGCCCACCACTAGCAAACTAGAACCCCTCTTATTTTGCACTAGAAAAATAAAAGGATTTTTCAAAGAGAAGTATTTTTCTTCCTCAACACTTGAAGAGAAAAATTGAGAGAAAACTTGAGAGAATAATGCTTCAAGATTTCGGCCATTGTGAGCTAGAATGGGGGAAGGGAGACTTGTCTTGGACTTGCAAAAAGTAGAGACAAAAGTAGCATGCCAAGCCTTGATATTTGAAAAAGTTGTCTCCAACCCTTCACCTCCCATGCATGCATATTATATGGTTTTTTATCAAAATAAAAACCATGGACTAAATTTAATTATCTCAAACATATTTGAGACTAATTAAACATTACTTGAATTTACCCAAGTCCCACTAGTTAAATAATTAATTTAAATTGAGCTCTACAAGACTCAATATAATTTAATTAATTCAACACTTGAATAAATTTAATTATTTGGACTCTACTAGGTCCACTAGTGTTTAATTAATTCAACACTTGAATTAATTTAATTTAGTCCATAATAATGTTTATGAAAATCACAATTTTCAAATACATTATTCAATTGGCCAACTTTTAATTTAGGAACACTTCCATAAATTAAAATTTACATTTCTCTCATAGAAGTCATACTTCTATTTTTCTTTACACTTATAACTCATTTATAAGTTGTTCAACACATTGAACTAGTTTCTCCTTTATAGAAGTCATACTTCTAATTTTCCTTACGCTTATAAACTCCTTTATAAGCCGTTCAACACATTGATCTATTTTTACTTCTCAACGGGATCTAGAAAGCCAGCACTTGTGTGGCCCTCAATGGTTCATTGATACAACTAGCCGTGGGTTCATATCTCCATGTGATTCGGACTAAACATGTCCTTATATGAGCATACCCCAATTGCTCCATTCTTACTTATCAACTCCTTGATAACAAGAACGTCAGAACTCAAGTCTGATAGTACCCAACCAATCATGTTAAACGCCTAGCAGCATCGCTTACATGATTCCCTAGGTATCAAATGATAGTGCCTGCAAGAACCATTCAATTATGGTTAGCGTACAGTACGGTCTCTTCAACTCATATATCCCGACCGATTCGACAACCATTGGTTTATCGAGAGTTGTCAATGAATCGATACTATGTGTCATGCCGTAGTTGCATCGATGGTGTAATCTATGAAACTCCTTTCATAATTACCACCATACTCTGATCAGAGATTTCACACTACATATACATGAAAACACATAGGATATCCATACCCGAAGGTAAGCCGTGAATCCCCGACTACAATGCATCGACTCCTATATGTTTCGACAGAACACCCAACCTTGCCACCTGATGACCCCTTGAGAGTCGGTAAACAAGTCAAAGTGCAATGCTAGCACATAGAGTCTCAATGTTGTCCCGGGTCATAAGGACTAATGGTGTACAACCATAAACTAGGACGTTTCCACTCGATAAGTGAGAACCACTTGGAAAGTCCTTTAATGGAGGGTTGTTCAGTGCACTCTTCCAAGAGCACCTATCTGCATGCTTGGACATCACAATGTCCCCTACCAATGAAACATGGTACTCACATCGCAGATACTAGTCTCTAACTCGAGCGGCCTATATCCTTCTTAGCGGCGGCTGAATCGACTAGGAACTGTTTAGAATATACAGTATTCCAAATATGAGTTTCATGATACTCATCATATGAGCATCTCATATTCTTTCTACTATTTGTATATTCAAGGACTTTATCTATGCAACTAGCATGGGTGTACAGATAAAGATGTGCCAAAATAATAATTTCAAATATAATTAAAATAAAGATCGTTTATACATAGTGTTTCATTGTGAACACTCGGCCAACACTTGGCTCGACGGGCACCTACTCTAACAAACATATCATACCTTTTGGTGACTGTATTCTCCAGAAAATCGGAGCGTCTGTCGACTAATACTTGAGTTTGTAAATGAGATTCAGTCGACAGTCTAACTTTCTTGATTTCTTCCATCTGGATAAAGAGAGAAGTCACACTCTAATTGATTTGATTTAGTTGCTCGAGGTAAACTCATTGTTAGAGTTGAGCTTCAAAGAGTGTGCAAGCTGAGTTGATTGTATTGCAAAAATAGTATTAATCGTACTAACGAGGTTGGACTGAACAGTTTGAAGTTCCTCAAATAGGGCATCAGTGTCTGAAAACCCAGGAGACATGGCTTCGGAGGTTTCTGGAATATGCTCCCTTTCCTGTTGAGTAAAGACAATCATAGCATCGTCAGTTGCTTCTGTTTCATGCGTCACTATTTCTCAAATATTTGCAGTTGTAAGTTCTATTGAGGCTGGGGAGGAGAAGAGACAGTCAGTAGAACATAAGTAGTAGAAGGTTCTTCAGTTGATTCCAAAACTGGTTCTTCAGTTGGTTGATAAACGGGCTCTTCAGCTGGCACTTCTTTAGTTGAAACTGAGTGTAGCTGAGCCTCTTCAGTTTGTTCCAAAACTGCCTGTTTGGTAATAAAAACTGACTGAACAGGCTCTTCCGTTTATTCAAAATTGGACTTCTGGGCCGGTTCTTCAAAACTAACAGCTTGAACAGCTGGTTCTTCAATATTAATCGGCTGATCTGCTGGATCCTCAGTTAAGAAAACATATTCAACTGATCTTGATGTTTCCAGCTGAATATCAGAGGTGACTGATTTGATGCTCTTGTCGAGATTTGCCAATGATAATTCAGCTTTAGAATAAAGCATTGGATCAGCAGTTGAAGAGTGAGGTGCTGAAGATGATGTATGTTGAGCAACTAAAGTGGAAGGTGCAGTTGCTTGTTGGATAGATTCAGCAATTGTGTCTTTGGATGGCTCTTGAACTGACTGTTCAGCTAGCTCGTCTGATGATAATTCTTGGGAGGCCGCTGGAATGATCAGTTCTTGATCCATTTCCCAGTTTTTGATTTAAACCTGCAACGAGATAAGATCCGTGTCCAGTTGGTCATGCATAGCTTTATCATTGTATGCAGTTGGACTAGTAGGATCATAGTTCAGTCATAGTTCAACAACTATCTGCTATAACCTCTTTGCTCTCAGCTGATTGAAGAAATAGTTCTTGCGCTCCAGAGCCTGAACAATTGTAGAAGCCTTGACTACCTTCATAACCATAGTCTCCAGATCAATAAATTTCTTCAGTTTAAACTTCTTCTGAAGCTGTTTGGCAAAGACTTCAGTTCTGAACTTCACCCATTCATTGTAGGCCTTGAGCTTGTTCTCTAAGAACTCATTGATCTCTTGCCAAATAAGATCAATGTGAGTTTGGATGGCATTGGTTGGCATGGGCTGTTCTTGCATTTTGCCCTTGTTTTAGAGTCGATCAGGGCATGAGGAATGCTCAACCTTGATGTAGTAGCATCAATTTTTTCTCTTATCATTAACCCTTTGGTCTAGCAGTAGGTAGAGATGTGTAGCCAGCAATAGTGATCAATGGAGACTTAACGCCAGCCAATTTCTTCTTGTCACCAGATTCAGTGAATTTCTTCTTGGTAGAATAGCAGACCGAGGTAACTGATCCTTAGTTGAGAGTTCAGTTGAAATACCTTCCAGAGGAATAGCCTTGATAGGCTGTTGAGCCCCCGACTGCATCAATCTTTCAGTTGGGATGGTCCGAACTGCTACAACAGGTTTAGTATTCATGGTTCTTGGTTTCATTAAGACCTTAGTAGATGGAGTATTCTCTGAATCAGTTTCACTGACAATCAGTTTGCGCTTGATTGTCTTCTTCTGAAGGGTCTTCTTTTTTTGAATTAATTTGGGAGCCTCATGTGTCCCAATCTCCTTCTTAACCTTCAAAAACTGCTCAGGAGATATGTCCAGTTTCTGCTTCGGTGGCTGGACATTCTTAGCATTGAAGATTTTCATTTTTGATGATTTTTCAGAATCATCAGTTACCAGGCATTTTACTTTCAGCAGATAGTTGAGTTGCACCGCATAGACTTTAGATTGCTTGGACAATTGAAACATATTCCTCAGGATGTTGAAGATTAAATTCTTCCAGTTCAGTTTCCGTCCAACCATAATAGCAGTCATGGCCTGAAACTTTTCAAGAGTAAGTGCAGCAAAGGATCCAGCCTTTGCTAAAAGCCCTTTGGCTACTATATCTGCCAAAAGTTGTACCTCTGGCTTCAGTTCCTTCTTTGGATCGGAAACTTTGATTTTCCGACCATCAGCAGATAGGATGGTTTGCATCTCCTCAACATCACATAAATTAACGTCAGTGAGATTAACTAGCCCATCAGTAGGCAGTTGAAATAGGTTACAGAAGAACTCCTCGTTAATGATCAGCAGCTGACCATTCACAGTAGATGCGATAGTGCCAATTGTAGTGACATATCCGTTGGCATAGAGTTCTTGAATCTCCTTGACATAGATTTCTTGGGAAGATAATCCCTGAAATTGTTTCAATCCGGCTTCTTCCAGTTTGATGAAGATGTTCTTCACAGCTTCATCTGCTACAGTCATAACTGATTCAAAATCGATTGCCATTGCGTTCATGACGTGAGCTGGGATCTGATTCACCATTTGATTTGAATATTTTGCTGTGAGAAAGAAAGCTTGAATTTGTTTTTGCTCTGTAAATTTGAAGTAAGCGTAAGGAGAAGAACTGAATTGGAGCGGGTATAGTACTAATGTAAGCGATTCTTCAAATTTTTGGACACGTTTCAGTCCAGAAAAATTTGAATTAAAAACGTCTGTACGTGTGTTAAAAACGTGTGTAGAGTATTAATGGATTACGTGGTTCCACGTTGCAAAATACTATTCGTTGAAAGAGAACAATAATATTTCGATAAACAGTCACATCATTTAATATAGAATATTATTCAATTTATAAGTTAACTTATAGGAGAAGATCAGTTAGATCAGCAGCTAAATGACCAGTTGAAAACTTAGTCAGTTCAGTTGAAGACCAACTGACTATTGTCTTCTCAGTTAACTTTTCAAATAGATATTCCCCCTTAATAAGTGAATATAATTAAAAGAAATGGTAAGAAAAACTCAGTCTGTGTAAGTCAAAAGACGTTTCAATTGACTTGAGTTTCTTCATCTTCTTCAATATTAAATGAGACATTTCTATGAGTAAGATAAGAAAAAATGTTAGATAACAACAATTCAATATGTCTAGTATGTCTAGTTTGTCTAGTTCGAGCATTTCAGATGCCTGCAGCAGTACTTATCACTTAGTGACAAAAAGGACACTTCCGCAACTAGAAGTTGTGAAGAAAGACATCGAAGAATACTTCTGGATGAAGGTCATGTCTTCTTGGGTTAAAGTTCAAGATCTCCAGTCTGTTCGACGGCACGGTTCAGTTCCCACTACCACTCAGAGAGCTTTAGCAAAAAAGTACTTCAGGCGTTTTAACATCTGTCACGTTCACAGCTGGTCACTGATGTAGTTCTGTTTCATGTGCTGTTTGTTGTGGAAAGACTGCAATCAGCTTGAGAAGATCTCTACTTCAGAGTTCTTCAGAGAACTGCATTGCCATGAACTGATAAATTGGTTAAATGATTGGCAAGATGATGTAGGAAGAGAATTGAATGATGTTGTATGGTTTCGATTTTATTCTTAATGAAATCTTGATTTGTATCATTTTTGTTTTTTATTTACTTTCTGCAAAACCTTAACTTTCATCAGTTGATAAATAGTTAACGAACTGAATACAATAACTGATAAATGACTAACTGACATCAGTTGAAAAATAGTTAACTAACTGAATATATAACTGATAAATGTCTAACTGGCATCAGTTGAAAAGAATTAAAATAATAAATGACAAACTGAATGAACAACAATTGACAAAGCATCAATAAACTGATATAATTAAGATAAATCAATTAAAACAAGTATATAGCGAAAGTGAGAAAAATTAGTCTCTGACAATGGTTTGGTGAAGATGTCAGCAGCTTGTTGTTCAGTTGACACATATTCCAGTCTGATAGCTTTCTTTAGAGCATGATCAATGATGAAGTGATGCCTGACATCAATGTTCTTGGTTCTTGAGTGAAGAACTGGATTGTAAGTTATTGCAATCGTGCTCGTACTATCACAAAATGTGGGAGATTCTTTAGCATCAACTCCATAATCTTTTAGTTGTTGCTGAATCCAGAGTAGTTGGGCATAGCAGCTTCCAGCAGCAAGGTATTCTGCTTCAGTTGTGTAAGTAGCTATGGATGTTTGCTTCTTGCTGAACCATGAGATCAGTCTGTCTCCTAAAAACTGACAAGATCCACTGGTGCTTTTATGATCTAGCTTACATCTTGCATAATCTGCATCTGAATATCCAACTAAATTGAAAGAAGAGTCTTTAGCGTACCATAATCCCACGTTTTGAGTTCCTTTTAGATAATTTTAAATTTTTTTGGCAACTGAAAAATGTTATTGCTTAGGATTTTCTTAAATTCTAGTACACATGCAAACAACTAATACAATATCAGGACGACTAGCAGTTAGGTACAATAATGAACCTATTAAACCTCTATAGAGTGTCGTCTCAACTGATATTCCCCTTTGATCATTGTCCAATTTGACTGATGAAATCATGATAGGGCTTGCAGCTGAGCATTTTTCCATGCCAAATTTCTCGAGCAATTCCTTCGTGTGTTTAGTCTGACTGATAAAAATATCAGTGTCCAGTTGCTTCACTTGAAGTCCGAGAAAGAATGTCAGTTCAACCATCATACTCATCTCGAATTTGTCTTGTATTAACTTTGAAAATTTCTCACTTAATTTGGGGTTAGTTGACCCAAATATAATATCATCAACATATATTTGCACAAGTAAAATATGAACATTCTTAGAAAATTTGAACAAGGTCTTGTCAACTGATCCAACACTAAAATCATGATCAATTCAGAATTTTGAAAGTGTCTCATACCAAGCTCTTAGAGCTTGTTTAAGACCATATAAAGCTTTATTTAAGTGATAGACATGATCAGGAAAAGAGTGATTGATAAAACCTGGTGGTTGTTCAACATAAACTTCTTCTTGCAACTGACCATTCAGAAATGAACTTTTTACATCAATTTGGTAGACTTTAAAGTTCTTGTATGATGCATAGGCAAGGAATATTCTGATTGCTTCCAGTCTTGCAACTGGTGCATACGTTTCATCATAGTCAATTCCTTCTTCTTGCCAATATCCTTGTGCTACAAGTCTTGCTTTGTTGCGTGCAACTGAACCATCTTCGTTCAGTTTATTTCTGAATACCCATTTTGTACCTATAATTATTTTACAAACTAGTCTTGGAACTAAGTTCCAGACATTGTTATGGGTAAACTGATTTAGCTCCTCTTGCATTGCATTTATCCAGTTAGGATCAGCAAAAACCTCGTCAGTTTTCTTTGGTTCCAGTTGTGAGACAAAAGCAGAATTAATGAACAAATTAAGCATTTGATTTCTTGTTCTTATCGGGTCAGATGGATTACCTATCACCAATTCTGGAGGATGTGATTTCTTCCATCTGATTTCAGTATTTGTTGCTTCCATATCAGCAACTGAATGTTTTCAGTTTCAGTTGGAGGTGTATCAGTTGGTAATTGAATATCATCTATTTGCTCCACCAGCTGATTATCAGGAGTAGGTTCCTGTTCAACTAATTGATCTAATATTTCTGGTTCAAGTGTATAAAGGATATTTCAATTGACATGTTTTTCTTCTTCAGTATAATCCTCCAAACTGATATCTGTAAAACGATCAATTAGTTCAACTAGATCAGTTGGCTTATCAGTTAGCACAATTTCATCAAAAACAACATGAATAGTTTTTTCAACATTTAAAGAGTTTTTATTAAAAACACTATATGCTTTGCTAACTGAAGAATATCCAAGAAATATTCCCTCTGCAGATTTAGCATCAAAGGCTTTTAAATGATTTATACCATTATCAAGAATAAAACATCTGCAGTCAAATATTTTGAAATAAAAACCACACTTTTTCTTCCATGCCAGATCTCATATGGTGTTTTCACATGATTCTTATTAATCATTGATATGTTCTGAGTGTAACATTCGGTGTTTACTGCTTTTGCCCAAAACCTTTAGGAAATACCAGAATCAGCAAGTATTGTTCTAGCAGCTTCTTTAAAGGTCCGATTTCTTCTCTCAGCTACACCATTTTGCTAAGGTGTTCTAGCTGCTGAGAGCTCATGCTTGATTCCAGTATTTTCTAAAAAATTTGAAAGATTTTCATTAATGAATTCAGTCCCTTTGTCAGACCTTATACGATCAATCCCAACTGATTTTTCATTTAAAAGTCTTTTGAAGAGCTTAATCAGTTGTGCAGCAGTTTGGTATTTGGATTTGAGAAAAATGACCCAAGTAAATCTTGAAAAATCATCCACAACTACTAAGTTATATTTCATTCCCCCTAAACTCATGACTGGTATGGACCAAAGAGATCCATGTGTAACAGTTCTAAGCACCAGGAAGATGCTTTACAACCTCTGTTTTTGAATGAAGATCTTACTTGTTTACCAAAATGACATGCTGAACAATTTTATCTTTTGAAAAATCTATTTTGGGCAAACCAGTTACAAGATCATGGTTACTCAGATAGGTAATAGATTTAAAGTTTAATTGGTTCAACCTCTTATGCCACAACTAGTTTTTAGAAGATTTGGAAGCAATAAAACAAACTGGTGCATAAGGTTGTTCAGTCCAACTAACTCGAGTTTGGATGACCTCGTTAGTTGAGTCTCTAACTGAACACGCATGTCTGTCAAACTGAACTGAGAAATTATTGTCGCATAATTGACTGATACTTATTAAGTTATACTTCAAATTCTCAACTAACAAAAACATCTTTAATTTTAAAGTTACCATGGATAATCTTGCCCTTACCCACAGTTTTACTTTTAGAGTTGTCTCCAAAACCGATGTTTGGTCCAGTATATTTGATCAGTTGAGATAGCAAATTTGCGTCTCCTATCATGTGTCGCGAACAAACACTGTCTAGATACCTAGTTGATTCTTTGCTTGTTCCTGTTACCTACAATCACACATAGTATATAATTTTGGTACCCATATTCATTTGGGTCCTAAACTGATTAGTCCTTTAGGAACCCAGATTTGAATAAGTCTAACTGATTTCCCAATTGTTGTGTTCCAAATGGTTTTTCTCAAATTTTTGGCAATATGTATATGACGTGAGGATGAAACAGTATGATCTATATTCTTTTTCAACTGACTATTCTTTTAATATCGTTTCTGAACTAACTTACAGTTGTAGTAATTGTAATAGTCATTCTTTGAGTACTGATTTTTGTAACTGAACCGTTTAGGTGACCAGTTTCTTGAATCAGTTGAACTCTCTGAACTTTTTCCAATTCCATACCGTTTGCCTTTGTTCATACTTTCAATCGATTGAACAACTGGTTTACTAGGTTCTGAGAATTTTTTACCACGGTTGATTTTACAAAGGTAATATACTTTCCTTTGTTTTCATTCAACCTTGGCTCTGTAACACTTGCAGAACTTTCATCATGATTGTTAAATCCTAAACCAGTTTTATCAGCAACTGATTTTTGTGAATTCTGCATTTCAGTCAATGAAACTGAAGACTTGTTCCAAGCTTGAATCAGTTCAGTATGTTTTGAAATTTATGTTTTTAACTGACATAACAAAGCTTGATTTTCAATCATTCCAGCTTTTTTCTGTGCAATCTCCCTTTTTAGACTCAACAGTTCAACTGACTCATCAGTTTCTGTCTTGTTGTCATTGGGATTAGTTTGCTCAGTTCTAAATTTCTTAAATGATCTAGCAAGTTTGTGATACTCATTTACCATGTCATGCAATGTAAAAATGAGTTACTCATGAGTGAAATCAGTAGAGCTGAAGTCAAATATATGTTCACTCGCTGACTCCAGTTCAGCATTATCTGTCATTAAGCACTTGACTTCCTCTTCATCTTCACTTGAATTGCTTGGGCTTTCTGGTTCTGACTCGTCACTGTCAGTTTCTGCCCACTTAGATTTGCTTTCTTCAGGGAAAAGCACTTCATGTTTCTTTTTGAATGATTTCTTGTCATACTTGGTCCTTCTTTTGTGCTCATTGGGCTTCTTTCCCTTTTCAGTTGATCCTCGACTGTCATTCTTTGGCTTAGGACAGTCTGCTATGAAATGACCAGATTTGCCACAGTTGTAGCAAACATATGATTCTTCTTTGGACTGATTCTTCTGATATTGCTTCTAGAATTTTCCTTGGTTCCTCCTCATAAACCTTCCAAATTTCTTGACAAACAATGACATAGCATCATTGCTCAGTTGATCAGCATATTTGTCAACTGAACCAGTTGGTTCTAGTCTGACAGCAGTTAAAGCAGTTGTGGCAGCTGGTGTAGAAGTTCTCCTTCTCTAGTTTGTAATTAAAACTCCTAAGATCCTTGTTAAGATCCTTTGGCTCTCTAATTGCCATGGTCTTGACATCCCATTCTTTGGGAAGACCTGTGACCACCTTCAGTGCCAATTCTTTATTCGAATACACTTTTTCAATTACATTCAGCTCATTGATAATACCACTGATCCTCTCATCATATTCATGAATGGATTCTCCAGCCTTCATTTTGATATTATCAAATTTCTGAACAGAAACTGATAGCTTGTTCTCCTTTGTTTGCTCGTTTCCTTCACACAGCTGGATCAGTTTCTCCCATATCTCTTTGTCAGTTTTGCACATCTTGATTTTGCTGAAAGTGATTTTATCCAGCGTTTTGTATAAGATGTCCTTAACTTGTCTAGGTTGGCTTTCCTTTTATCCTCAGTTGTCCATTCTTCTCTGTGCTTTTCTATGCGATGAGATGCCCCATCAGTAATGGCAACTGATATATTTGCTTTTAGGATCTTCATGGGACCATCAGTAATGACATACCACATGTCCTCATCTTGTACAGCTAAATGAGCCTGCATTATGATTTTCCAATCGTCAAAATATTATCTAGAAAACATCGATATTTTATTGAATGAAGGCATGTTGATCAGTTTTGTGAATAAGAGTATTCTGAGACAAGATTCAACTGCTCTGATACCACTTGTTAGGATCAGTTGATTGGTTGAGATGTGCTTAGAAGGTGGTTGAATGACGTGTCAGTTTTGTGACAAACTGAAACTAGGAATCTTTTCAGTCAATGACAATCTGTTTAACTGATAACAGTTGAGAAAATAAACTGACTGAAAGATAGAATAAATAACTGAAGTAATAACACAAAGATTTATGGATTGTTCAGAGATTTGAATTACTCATATGTCACCCCTTCTATCACAAGGATATGATATGCACTAAAAAACTTTTATCGATACAAAGCTTGTACAGACCCACTTCAGTTTGAACTTAACACTGCCAAAACTGAAACTTTTAGTTTATTAAATATCTCACAGTTCTTCGACTGAACTTAGCACAACTGATCTAGTTAAAGATCAAATAAACAATAAATAGTTTGTGCTTATATGCTAGAAAATTAGCCTTAAATGTTACAAATAAATCTGATAAGTATGAGCTTTTTGTTTCTTGAGTAAGAGCGATAAATCCAGCAGGGTAACATCAAGCTTAAGAGAAGAGATAGATCGATTATTTCTTCAACTGCTCTTCTCATCTATTTATAGGCTTCTCTTCAACGGTAACATAAAATATTATTTGAATCTTTATATCCGTTGATTGTCACGTCAATATTCTTCTGACAATCATACATTGTAAGCTCTGAAATGCGGTGTTCTACTATGAGTTGCAGTCTGCTCTGTACTGTTGTCGGTTGAATGTCCTTTTCAACAACTGATGACCTGTACAGCTGAATGATCAGCTGATTCGCTGGCAAGCTCACAACTGAATATATCAACTGATCAGTTTCCAACTGATAAGTCAGTTGTTTTCGTAAGTTCAGTTCAGCTGGTTTCAGTTGCCTTCGATAAAATTCGCATTAATCTTCAGTTAGGCAACTGTCAGTTGATAAGCTACTTGATCAGTTAGTCCAATAAATTAATCACTTAGTTGTCAAACAACCGAAATTAAGTTTCCAACAAAAATTTATGTTTTGTTACAATATGCTTACGTTCATGTTTTAATATCATGAAATGTATGTTGATTATAGTACTTTTCACTATTGCATGTCATGTATATGTACTTGTTATAACGTTATGATGTGTTGAGTCTTTAGAACTACTAGTTGTGAATGATGCACGTGAGCATATCGATGAGGAGACTGGAGGCACCGAAGACTGAGTAGGCGGGGCTGGATGAGCGCACGCTAACCCGAGGACCATATTTTTCCACACATAATGTTTATGAGTTAAGATAGATCATGAATATTCTCATACTCTGTCTTTTTATGTTGATGGATTCGTCAGGATTTTTGTAATATTTTTAACTGCAGTATTTTTACCGGTATTGGATTCCTCTTATTCTAAAAAGGTGTATTTTACGGCAATCATTGCTTGCATGCTTAAAAATAGTTATTTCGAGATATATCTTTTTTTAAGAAAAAAATTAGTAGACGTTTCAGTTGGTATAAGAGCAAGGGTCCTGTTTAGGGTTGTGCCACCACCAGCTTCTACAACTCAGCCTTCAAGCCTCTAGTCTATAAGTTTAAATTTTTAATGATATCACTTGAATGTTAACATAATACATGTTTTACAGCGATTTACTGTACATGTTTAGCTGTTGTCACGATTTAAGGATTAAATATTTTGAAAACTAGATTAAATTTCATGATGGGTTACGTTTAGAATTTGGACTGTATTCAGATATCATACCTCCCAGACGCGCCCCCAGTACCGACACGCAAGATGATACTATTGGAGGCGATAGAGGCCTTCCACCACCACCACCACCGCGAGGAGCAGTTACTCGAGTCCTTGAGGGTATTGCTAGATTTATGGAGCAGGCACAGCAGGCTCCGAGACCTAGACAGACATTTATGAGCAGTTCCGACGGCTCAACCCGAAGGAGTTCGGGGGGTACTACCAATCCGTTTTTGGCAGAGGGTTGGATCTTGTCTCTATAGTTGTATTTTCAGAATCTAGACACGAGTGTCATAGATCGGGTCATATGCGCCGCATATATGCTGAGGGACGATGAATCCCTTTGGTGGGAGGGATCATCGCACGAGGTGAACTTGGCTACTCTCACATGGGATCAGTTCAAGGAGGTATTCTCTACGGCAAATACTTTCCAGCGAAGGTCAGGGGTCGCCTGACGAGAGAGTTTATGAGTCTCTTACAGGGAGACTTTTCTATGGCAGATTTCATCAGGAAGTTCGACAGAGGCTGTCTTTTTGTGCCCCTTATTGCGAGGGATGCTGCTCAGAAACTAAGGCACTTCATGGATGGCCTCAGACCCACTTTGCGCCAGGATATGATGCTGATGAGACCAGTGAGATATGATGAGGCCACCGCTTGTGCTTTCCAGGAGGAGCAAGCCCTTCGGGATATCGACGCTGAGATGTAGCGGAAGAGGCATCATGACCAGTCTAGTTCACAACCGCAGAAGAGGCAGTTAACTGGGCCACCGAGGCATCAGAAGCCCCAAGGACAGTTCCAGAAGCCTGGACATCAGAGGTCACCAGAGGCACCAGGGGCTCTTAAGCTGGCAGAGAGGAAGCCATGCAAGCAGTGCAACTAGTTTAACTTCGGCAAGTGTATGTGGGGAACCTTCAAATGCTTCATATGCCAAGAAGAGGGCTACAAGGTAGCTGATTGCCCTAAGAACAAGGGCCCCACTACCGGTAGAGCTTATGTGATGAACACAGAATAGGCGGAGGCTGAGCCAGATTCTACTCTTATCACTGGTAACCTTTATGTTTAAGAATTCTTATTAACGCCTCGATTACATGGACTATTGTGTTGGTTGAGGGAATTATTTTTAGGGTTGAAAACCGAGAATAAATTAGGTTGCATGTTTTAATAGGTGGATTTAAGGGTTGAATTGTGGTCATTAAGAGCTTTAAGGGCCATAAATGTAATAACAAAAATTTCATGGAACTAACTGCAAAATTCGAAAGTAGAGAGATTGTTTTGCTTACTTCGAAAATTTTAGGGCCAAGGTTATAATTTTTGAAAATTTTAAGATTTAAATTGACTAAATTTGAAATTTCATGAGGACTAAGATTCTATTTTCGAAACTTTAAGTGCCAAATTTCAATTTTCGGAATTTTTTTTGGTTAATTTTCGAAATTTTTGTGGAACAACTAAAATTAATTAGTGATTGTTTGAGGATTTTGGGTTAATTACTGATAGAAAATCTCTTAAGTTTCAACACAATCATATTTGATGGTATGTTTTGTCGCATGAAGGATATATATTTCAGGTGTAGCCATGTATGTATTGCTAGATTCCGGAGCTACACATTGATTTAATTCCGAGTCATTTGTTAAGCGACTAGGAATCATACCAGAGGCTATGTATTTGGGATTCAGAGTTTCGATTATGTCCGGGTATCAGATGTTCACGTATCAGATAGTGAAAATATTGGAGCTTCGGTTGCAGAGAAATACGGTTCAGGCATACCTGATTGTGCTACCGTTACCGAAGTTTTATATTATTCTTGGGATTGACTGGCTTTCTTCGAACAGATCCGCTATAGAGTATCTGTCCAAAGCCATTTATTTTTTAGGCAACCAGACACCAGGAAATGCTGCACATCATTTCTTGTATATGTGTGAGGAAGATCATGAGGAGAGGCTCCTAGGAATTTTTGGCGAGTATTGTGACATGGACCGAGCCAGTCAGCCAGAGGCTAGAGGATGTTGAGGTGGTCATCGATTTCCCCAGCGTTTTCTTGGATGATATTTAAGGCGTTCCACCAGACAGAGAGGTTTATTTCTCTATCAAACTGATGCCAGGTACAGTGCAGGTCTCTAAGGCACCTTATCGTCTAGCACCTAAAGAGATGAAAGAGCTAAAGGATCAGATACATGATTTTCTAGATAAGGGTTTCATTCGCCCGAGATTTTCTCCATGGGGCGTACCTGTAGTGTTTGTTAAGAATAAGGATGGCAGCATGCGGCTTTGCATTGAATACAGGGAGCTGAACCGCCTTGATGAAGAAGAATGCAAAACTCATCTGGGGATCAGAGTACTAGGAGAGTTTTGACAGGCTGAAGCAAGCGTTGACCACCACACCAGTTCTGGCTATGCCATTAGGGCAATGAGAGTTTGTACTTTATACAGATGCTTCGAAACTTAGTTTGGGCGCGGTTGTGATGCAGCAATATAGGTTTATAGCCTATCCATCCAGACAGTGTGAGGTCCATGAGAAGAATTATCCGACTCATGAATTCGAGTTAACAACAGTAGTATTCGCCCTGAAGATATGGACGCACCATTTGTATTGGGAGAAGTGCAGGATTTTCTGGCGATCACAAGAGCCTGAAGTACTTCTTCACACAGAAAGAGCTAAACATGAGACAATGGAGGTGGCTAGAGCTTGTGAAAGATTATGACTGCGACATTAACTACCATCTGGTAAGGCTAATGTTTGCAGATGCCCTGGGTAGGAAGAATACAGTGATTGCTCAGTTATTGGTACAGAGACCATTGCATGCAGATATTCAGATGTTTGAGCTTGGAGTTTATGCCTGGGGAGATGCCCCTAGTCTTTTTACCCTGACAGTACAATCGACACTGAGGGACAGGATACTAGGAGGGCAAACTTCTGACGAGCAATTGCAGAAGTGGAGACTGAGGGATGAGTCTAAGGGCTTGAGGTTGTATACAATGGAGGACGGTAGTCAGGTATCATGATCGACTGTGGGTTCCTAGCAGTGATTCCCTAAGAGCATATATCATCAGTGAGGCCCATAGCACCCCGTACTCCATCCATACAGGGAGTACGAAGATGTATAAGGATATACAGACTCTTCATTGGAGGCTAGGCTTGAAGCGAGATATTTTTCGTTTCGTCTCCGAGTGTTTGACGTGTCAGCATGTCAAATCAGAGCATCAGATACCTGCAGGAAAGTTGAGACTGTTCTCTATTCCCGAGTGAAAATGGGAGAACATTACCCTGGACTTTTTTATATGACTACCGACGACATCTGGAGGATATAATGCCATTTTGGTGATAGTTGATTGGTTCACTAAATCATCACACTTTCTACCGATCAGGAAGACTTTCACCATGACTCAGTACACAAAGATTTATATCATAGAGATAGTCAAACTGCATGGGATTCCAGTGTCATCATGTCAGAAATGGATCCGAGGTTGACGTCTGTATTCTGAAAGAGTCTGCATCAGTCAGTGACTACTAAGATGCTATTCAGTACTGCCTTCCATCCTCAGATCGACGGACAGTCAGAGAGGGCAGAGTTGGGACTGGATATTTACAATCAGACTGTAGAGTTAGTGATCAAGATCCGAGACAGGATGAAGACTGCTCAGAGTTGACATAAGAGTTATGCAGATCAGAGGCGCATGGATCTTGAGTTCGCAGTAGGAGATCATGTATTTCTGAAAGTTGCACCGATGAAGGGTGTAATGAGATTTGGATAGAAAGGAAAGCTCAGCTCTAGATTAATAGAACCGTTCGAGATCCTAGAGAGAGTTGGGACACTCGCATACAGAGTTGAATTACCGCAGAATCTGGCGGGAGATCATAATGTGTTCCACGTCTCAATGCTGCGGAAGTACACGTCGAACCTTTTGCATGTACTGAAGTTGACACCAAACCTTTCTTTCGAGGAAAGACCCACTCAAATATTGGATGGGCAGGAGAGGATGCTCCGGAACAAGGTGATCCACATGGTCAAGGTCAAGTGGCTAAATCATTCCTTGGAGGAGGGTACTTGGGAGACTGAGACAAAAATGAGGTGTCACTATCCGGAATTATTCGGTACATTTTAATTTCGAGGACGACATTCTTTTTAAGTGGGGATAATTGTAAGGTCTACCAAATTTGAACTACGTAACCTTACTACATGCAATCTAGGGTTTTTAAAATAAAATGTGTTTAATTATTTTAAAGCTTTAAAGGCTTGATTATGTATGTCATTTCATGTTTTATTTAATATTCCTTGCATTGGGACTTTAAATTTCATTTCGCGCTCGAACGAGGAACGGGGATACTCAGAAAAATGTTTTTGAAGGATCGTGTATTGGGCACTTTGAGGTGCTTCAAACACTATATTCTCCAAGAGCTGTTATAGCTCGTGTTTTAAGAATGTTAACACCGATGAATGAGATCGAGTTTGGTTTCAAACCACGCAAAAAACACTCGACGTAATCATTCGTTAAGAAACACTGATATATTTTATATCATGTGTAGATGAATAACTGAAAATAAAGGGAATCAATTGTGGCATATAACAGATGCTCTAACTGATCAAATCAGTTTGAAACCAGGGTTTAACAGTTAGAGTACACAAGATATGTTTATTGATGTTCGGAGACTTCAACTGTTCCTACGTCACCCCTTCAACCACCTCGGGTAGGATCCACTAGAAGACTTTTGTGAGAATCCGGAATTTCCCCAAGAAGATCATGTAAGAAATAAAACTCGAAATTAAACTCAAAACTTCAAACTTAATTATAAGAATCAATTATAAAATTAAAATTTTCAGCTAACATGGCTCGAGGAAGTAGCTTAAAAGCTCGAGGATTAGCTCAACGGGAAGCTATGCTATAAGAAACCGCATCAATCGAAGAGTCTTCACCAGAGAAGTAAACCCTCAGCTCAAGGACTCAATCTTTTAGCTCAATGAAGCTCAACTATGCTTGCCCTAACAAGATCAAAAAGGGAGCTAAAGGAAGAGCTAAGGGATTGGACAAATTTATTATGCAAGAATGGTCTCTTTAGCAAACCAAGATGCCTCTTGAGTTTGGATAAAACTTTGACTACATTTAAGGTTTTTTGGAGGGCAAAGTGTCGGCCATGGGGTATCTTAAGGGATAAAAAATTATCTATAAATAGGGCATCATGGCTGAAGGAAAAAAATTCCAGAAACATCACAAAAATTTCGATCCTCCCCTCACCACAAAAAGCCATCGGCCGCCGCTAGGAGAAAGGAGAAGAAGGAAAGCTCGTGCCGGAATTCTCGTGTTGGAATCGTCAATATTATTGGCGTAAAGTTATGTCCGAGTTTGACCATCGTCTGTTTATGTTTCAGGAAGGTTTCGCACGTCCGAGTTTGAGAAACTCTCGAAGCACACCTTCGAATTCGGTGAGTGGATTTTTGTTACGTATTTTCTTGTAATTTAAACTTTGCATAAAAAACATGCCGGTATGTGTGTCCTTATTTTCAAAAATCAGTGCTTATTTGATTTAAAATACCGATCGATGAATGTTATGCTCTTTCTGAATCGACAACCTTTGATTACGCTGAATTCCATTAAAAATTTTGATAAGTTCTGATCGGTAAATCTGATTTTGTGATACAATGTTACATTTCGAATTTGATGTGAGACAATAATTGTAATTATTTCTGGCTCCCATCTGTGGGTATAAAACGGTGTTCTAGCCCCCATTAGTGGGTATAAAACTGTGTTCTAGTCTCTTCCCTTAGAGGACTAACATATTGAGGACTATTTGACCATGGAAAATGAGATGAGTAACAGTGTTGTGTTTGTTCTGATTTGCTTCTGCTATGCTCTGAATGTCTTATATTTGATTCGGTTCTATTATGATAAGTCAAAAGTAATATGTTTGCTAAAGAGATGCTTTAGAAGTTAAGTTCTATATGTATATTTGGAAATCGATTGGCCCGCACTTGCTAAGTGTTTCCCATAACACTCACCCCTTACAACTTTCAGATAAGAATGAAGAGCAAATGAATGAGGAGAAACAAGAAGCTTTCTGGGGATGGTGATTGAATGAAAAGAACGAGAATCAAGAACTTAAAATTTATTTTTGTATTTTGCTTCCATTTATGATGTAATTAGTATTCCGTTGTCATTGTAAAGACAATATTCGGTTATATGAAAAAGACTGGTTTTTGGCTGTTTTCTACGATGCTTAATTGTTTTCAAGTAATTGTTAAACAATTTCGGATGTCACTAGCGCCTCGGTTTCGGGGCGTGACATTAAAATGGTATCAGAGACCCCAGGTTCATAATTTCGATGGGATTTTGATAGACAAAATTTGACAAAGGCAAAAGCCTAGTGCATTCCTATCTGAAATAAACTCACACATTGAATTTATACACATCTTATGTCGTCATTGAAAATTTCCTTCAAAATTCAAAGAAAAATTCCTTTAATCATTCAGAACAATCTTAGTATTGAAACTTCCACAACAACTGTGTGTCCATTAAAATTTTGTGACTTTCTATCATTTATTATTGTTCTGAAATTTTCCCTCGATTTATGTTAGGAAATGGTTTCTCCAAGGACCCATGCTCAAGCTGCCCTTCGCATGCGACAACTCACCATCGACAATCAAGCTAGAGAAATTGTGACTCTGAAGGCTCAACTCGCTAGGGAGAAACAGGAGAAGCAAGAACTCATGGAGCTCAAGAACCTACTCCAAACGGACGTACAACGACTCACTCATCACCTAGACTAGGCTGAGAGCCAAATTCTTTTGGTACCTACTGATTCAACCCGTATCAAGCGCCTAGCTACCTTGAACCGGGAGTGACTGGAGAGAGTGGAGACGGAGAGAGACCGTGCTACTCGTGCTCGTCATCGTCACGAAGAAATCACCAACAAGCAAGAACGTTACATCACAAAGATTCATAGCGCCATGGATAGGCTCTAGGATCGGAATAATTATTTGCATCTTGTGGTGGAGAACATGGAAAAGGAGAATAAATCTACCTGGCAATGATCAGCGAAACTCCAAAGTTGGAAGAAATTCCAGCTGTCCAAGAATTCTCAGATGTTTTTCCCGAGGAATTATGAAAGGATCGGTTAAACGGATAAAAAATGTTTAGAAGGGGGGTTGAATAAACACTTCACGAATTTTATATTCTCTTCGAAGATTTGGATTCAGTTCTGTTAGAAACTGACTCTAGTTATCGTGTCAGTCAATGACAATCAGTTAAACTGAAGAAAATAGTTGCGGAATATGAACTGACTGAAAGATAGAATATCTAACTGAAATATAATAACTGAAGTAAAAGAACACAATTTTTTCTGGATGTTCTGAGACTTGAATAACTCCTACGTCACCCCTTCTATCACGAAGATAGGATATCCACTAAAAGACTTTGATCAAATACAAGACTTGTACTGACCCACTTCAGTTTGGACTTATCACTGCCAAAGCTGAAACTCTTAGTTACAAAATGCTTTTACATTCCTTGACTGATTTTAGCACAACTTAAAGAATTAGCATATATTACAAAGTGCTAGCAAGCTCAAATGTATAGCCTGAATGCTACTGATATAACAAGTAAGCGAGAGCTTTCGATATTTGAATGCAAGTAAAGAATTTTGCAGCATAACAGCAAGCTTCAAAGAGATTCGAATTATGTTGTTGGTTGCGTTGCTTCTCAGCTGCTCTCTTCAACTATTTATAAGCATCTATTTCAACGGTAGCATTAACTGTTGTTTGAATATTATATACGTTGATATGTCACGTCGTTATTCTTCTGACAACCGTACTCTGTGATCTCTGAAATGCGGCGTCCCACTAATAGTTGCAGACTGTAGTAGTCCTATCTATCGGTTGATAATGACGTGTTCAGCTTAATTAATCAGCTGCTGGGTAATTAGCTGGTGAGGAGAATAACTGAGGTGCGTTTCAGTTGCGTAGATCAGTTTGCGATATTCAGTTGCTGAGTTCAGTTTACTAGATACAGTTGGTTCGCATAATCAGTTGGCAATTTTTCAAACGCCGTAAATTTGTTTCCAAAAATTTCCCCCTTTAAGGTGTTTGACAAAACTAAGCACAAAATAATTGAACAACTGAACGCATCGTAGATAACATAAAAGTTTTGATATAGAATTGAGTAACAAACAATGACTCAGAGACTGCTCTTTTTTTGTTGATCTAGCAGCTCTTTAATCTCTTCCCCTTTTTTGTCGAATAAACCCATATTAATAGATAATTGCCGAACATCGGTTGATAAGATATGGACAGAAGTGGATATGTTAGAAACGGCAGAGAGCATAGTGGTTTGTAACGAGTCTATTTTTCTTGTTACAAGCGTCTCCAGATTTTCAAATCGTTTGCTGATGACGTCTTGAGTGATGGAGAGACTCTCAGCCAAGCCTTTGTTCTTTTGAATTGCGTCCACTGACTGAGAAAGAGAGGTTAAGGCTTCCTGAATAGCTGTCAGTTTCTCTGAGTTGAATGCTTCAGAATGTTCTAGGTTCAGAGAATGTTTTAGTTGACTATGCTGAATTTTGTAATCATTAATCACTCTATGTATATGATGCTGAATGTCCTGAATCTCTTCAAGAACAAAATCAAGATCTTTGGCAGAAGGAGGATTGGGCTGATCCGACGCTCCAGCTTCCTGAGAGAGTCGATCAAAAACCACCAGGGTTCTTCCAGATATGATTGTTTCAGTAATAGTCGATGTTGGAACATCTGTTTCAGTGACTTCCTCTTGGACCAGATGAGGTGAAGACTGAGGTTGTTCAGCAACTGAGCTTTCCTGCTGAATGCGAGAGATCGCAGTGTCTTCAACTAGAAGGTCATGAACTGATGCTTCTGCCTGATGATCAACTGAGATTCGTTCTGTCACAACAGTTGGAGAATTTTCAGAAGTAGTTAATAAAGCCTCCAGATTCTCAGTAGTTTGGTGATCTGGTGATTGAACTGACTTCAAAGCTTGATCATTTGGTTCAGTAATGACTGTTTTAACTGGCTCTTCAGTTAAGATAGGATTCTCTTCAACTGCTTGATCAGCGGAGTTATCAACTGACAGAGGTTCATCGGTGGAAGCTTCTTGAACGACTGATTGAATAATTTCATCAATATTAGCTAGTGTCAATTCAGCTTTTGAATACATCTTGGGATCATCAATAGGAGGTGATGACAAGGATGAAGGTGGAACAATTGAAGATGAGGAGACATCTGCTTTCTGAGAAAGGGTAGCAATCGTGTCCTTATCAGGCTTTCCAGCTGATGGTTCAGCTAGGTCTTCAGTCACAATTTCTCAAGAAAATGCTGTGATTATCAGTTCTTCATCCATTTCCCACTGTTTAATTTCTGCTTGAAGTCCAATCAAATTTGTTTACAGTTGTGCATAAACTGCTTTATCATTGAATGCAGTTGGACTTGTGGGATTGAAATTTTGCCGAAGCTCAGTAACAATCTGCTGCAGCTTATTTTCTCTTGAAAGGTCAAAGAAATAGCTCTTCCTCTGCAAAGCGTCGTCTCAACTGATATTCCCCTTTGATCTGTGTCCAGTTTTACTGATGAACTCATGGGAGTAATTGCAGCTGAACATGATTCCATGCCAAACTTCTTCAGTAATTCCTTTGTGTATTTTGTTTGACTAATGAAAGTCACGACTCCAGTTGCTTCACTTGTAATTCAAGAAAGAATGTCAGTTCACCCATCATGCTCATTTCAAATTTCTCCTGCATCAACTTAGCAAATTTCTCGCATAATTTGTGGTTAGTTGACCCAAAAATGATGTCATCAACATAAATTTGAACGAGTAAAATATGAAAATTCTTAGAGAATTTGAACAAATTCTTGTCAACTGATCCAACAGAAAAATCGTGATCAGTTAGAAATTTTGAAAGAGTGTCATACCAAGCTCTTGGAGCATGTTTAAGACCATATAAGGCTTTGTTCGAATGATAGACATGATCAGGAAGGTGATGATTGATAAAACCTGGAGGTTGTTCAACATAGACTTCTTCCTGCAACTGGCCATTCAGAAATGCACTCTTTACATCCATCTGGTAGACTTTGAAGTTTTTGAATGAAGCATAGGCAAGGAATATTCTTATTGCCTCCAGTCTTGCAACTGGTGCATATGTCTCATCGTAGTCAATTCCTTCTTCTTTCCTATAACCTTGTGCTACTAGCCTATCTTTGTTGCGCACAACTGAACCATCTTCGTTCAGTTTGTTCCTGAAAACCCATTTTGTACCTATAACAGTTTTTGAAACTGGTCTTGGAACTAGGTTCCAGACATTGTTATGGATAAACTAATTTAGCTCTTCTTGCATTGCATTTATCCAGTTTGGATCAGCAAGAGCTTCATCAGCTTTCTTTGGTTCCAGTTGAGATACAAAAGCTGAGTGAATAAATAGATTAAGCATCTGATTTCTTGTTCTCACCGAATCAGATGGATTACCTATCACCAATTTTGGAGGATGTGATTTCTTCCATCTGAGTTCAGCGTTTATTGCTTCAAAGTCAGCAACTGCTTCTGTGGGCAACTGAATGTTTTCAGTGTTAGTTGGAGCGGTTTCAGTTGGTGACTGAATATCATTTGTTTGCTCTATCAACTGATCATTAGAAACAGCTTCTAGTTCAGCTGGTTGATCTAATACTTCTGGTTCAGGTGTTTGGAGGTTGTTTTCATTGATATGATTGTCTTCTTCATCATCATCCTCCAAACTGATATCTGTAAATCTATCCACTAGCTCAACTGGATCAGTTGGCTTATCAGTTAGTACAGTTTCTTCAAAAACAACATGAATAGATTCTTCAACATTCAAAGAGTTTTTATTAAAAACTCTATAAGCTTTGGTCACCGAAGAATATCCAAGAAATATTCCCTCTGCAGATTTTGCATCAAAAATTTTTAAATAATTTTTGCCATTGTCAAGAATGAAACATCTGCAGCCCAATATTTTGAAGTATGAAACCACACTTTTTCTTCCATGCCATATCTCATAAGGTGTTTTCATATGATTCTTATTAATCATTGATCTGTTCTGAGTATAACATACAGTGGTTACTTTCTCTGCCCAAAATCTTTGAGAGATACCAGAATCAGCCAGCATTGTTCTAGCAGCTTCTTTAAGAGTTAGATTTCTCCTCTCAGCTACACTATTTTGCTGAGGAGTTCTAGCTGCTGAGAGCTCATGCTTAATTCCAGTATTTTCTAAAAAATTTGAAAGAATTTGATTGATGAATTCAGTTCCTCGATCGGATCTGATTCTATCAATAACAACTGATTTTTCATTTAATAGCCTTTTGAAAAGCTTGATCAGTTGTGCAGCAGTTTGGTCTTTTGTTTTGAGAAAAATAACCCAAGTAAATCTTGAAAAATCGTCTACAACAACCAAGGTGTATTTCATTCCCCCTAAGCTCATGACCGGTATTGGACCAAATAGATCCATGTGCAACAGCTCTAAGCATCGGGAAGAGGATTTGCGGCCCTTGTTTTTAAAAGAAGATTTTACTTGTTTACCAAACTGATATGGTGGACAAATTTTGTCTTTGATAAAATCCATCTTGGGCAAACCAGTGACAAGATCGTGGTTACTCAGATATGCAATAGATTTGAAATTCAGGTGGTTTAATCTCTTATGCCACAACCAGTTTTGAGAAAATTTTGAAGCAACTAAACATACTGGTGCATAAGGTTGATCATTCCAACTGACTTTGTAAGTAATTCCACACCGTTTGCCAGTTAGGATGACCTCATTAGTTGAGCATTTGACTGAACAAGAATGTTTGTCAAACTGAACTGAGAATCCATTATCGCATAATTTACTGATGTTAATCAGATTATACTTGAGATTCTCAACTAATAAAACATCATTAATGATAAAGTTACCATGGATAAGCTTACCCTTACCCACAGTTTTACTTTTGGAATTATCTCAAAAACTGATGTTTGGTCCAGTGTACTTAACCAGTTGAGATAACAAGTTTGACTCTCCTGTCATGTGTCGTGAGCATCCACTATCCAATTACCATATTGATTCAATGCTTGTACCTGTTACCTGCAATCACACACAAGATAAGATTCTGGTACCCTTTTCTATTTGGGTCCAAAATTGATTAGTCCTTTAGGAATCCAGACTTGGATCAGTCTAACTGACCATCCAGTTGTTGTATTCCAGATGGTCTTTCCCGATCTGTGTGTGCTTGGTGTATAATTTGCAGAAGATACAACATGTGATTTGTCCTTTTTCAACTTATTGTTCAGCCAGTATCTTTTCTGAACTGGCTTCCTGTTATAGTAATTGGAGTAGCCATTTGAATAATTTTTGCTTTTGGTGGCTGACTACGTGAATCAGTTACCACTTTTGGGCTATAACCAATACCACATATTTTGCCCTTTGTTCATACTTTCAGTTGGCTGTTCAACCAGTTTACTTGGTTCCGGTTGTTCTTGTACCATAACTGATTTGACAAAGGGAATGTATTTCCCTTTATCCATATTCAGTTTTGGTCGAGTACCTTTGGGAGACATTTCATCTTGGTTACTGAACCCTAAACCAGTTTTATCAGTAACTGATTTTTGTGAGTTCTGTATATCAGTCATGCAACAGATGATTTTGATGTGCTGTTTCTGACCCATCGGTGTCAGTTTCTGCCCATTTTGATGTGCTCTCTTCAGCCAAGAGCACTTCATGCTTCTTCCTAGAGAACTTCTTATCATCCTTGGATCTCTTTTTGTGCTCATATGGTTTCTTTCTTCTTTCAGTTGAGCTTTGACTGTCTTTCTTTGGTTTGGTACAGTCAGCAATGAAGTGACCTGGTTTGCCACAGTTGTAGCAAGCATTTGATTCTTCCTTGGAATTGATTCTTTGATATTTATTCTGAAAATTTCCCTGATTTTTCCTCATAAATCTTCTGAACTTTTTGATGAACAATGACATGGCATCATTGCTTAGTTGGTCAGAAGCTTTTTCAACTGAACTAGTTGGTTCTGTTCTAACAGCAGCTAAGGCAGTCGTGGCTGCTGGAGTAGAATATTCTCCTTCTCGAGTTTGCAGCTTAAACTCGTAAGCTTTCAAATCAGCAAATAGATCATGAAGCTCAACTTTGTTCATATCCTTGGATTCCCTCATTGCCATAGTCTTCACGTCCCACTCCTTGGGAAGACCTATGATTACCTTCAATGCAACTTCTTTGTTTGTATACACTTTTCCAAGTGCATTTAATTCATTGATGATGCAGCTGGTTCTTTCATCATATTCATGCATCGTTGGACCAACTCTCATTTTGATATTGTCAAACTTCTGAACAGCAACAGAAAGTTTGTTTTCTTTGGTTTGTTCGTTCCCTTCGCAAAGCTGGATCAGCTTTTCCCAAATCTCTTTGGTTTTTTGCACATTTTGATTTTGCTGAAGGTTACATTATCCAGTGTCTTGTATAGTATGTCCTTTGCCACATTATCCAAATTGGCTTTTCTTTTATCCTCTGTCGTCCATTCTTCTCTGGGCTTTTCTATACGATGAGGTGCCCCATCAGTAATGGCAACAGCTGTTTTGGCTTTCAAAATCTTCATGGGTCCGTCAGTTATGACATACCACATAACATCATCTTGTGCAGCTAAGTGAGCCTGCATTCTTATTTTCCAGTCATCAAAGTCCTCTCTGGAAAACATTGGGATCTTGTTAAAAGAAGACATACTGAACAGTTTGAGTAAGATATTTTGAGATGAGATATAACTGTTCTGATACCACTTGAAAGGATCGGTTAAACGGATAAAAAGTGTTTAGAAGGGGGGTTGAGTAAACACTTCACGAATTTTATATTCTCTTCGAAGATTTGGATTCAGTTCTGTTACAAACTGACTCTAGGTATCGCGTCAGTCAATGAAAATCAATTAAACTGAAGAAAACAGTTGCACAATATGAACTGACTGAAAGATAGAATATCTAACTGAAATATAATAAATGAAGTAAAAGAACACAATTGTTTCTGGATGTTCGAAGACTTGAATAACTCCTACGTCACCCCTTCTATCACGAAGATAGGATATCCACTAAAAGACTTTGATCAAATACAAGACTTGTACTGACCCACTTCGGTTTGGACTTATCACTGCCAAAGCTGAAACTCTTAGTTACAAAATGCTTTTACATTCCTTGACTGATTTTAGCACAACTTAAAGAATTAGCATATATTACAAAGTGCTAGCAAGCTCAAATGTATAGCCTGAATGCTACTGATATAACAAGTAAGCGAGAGCTTTCGATATTTGAATGCAAGTAAAGAATTTTGCAGCGTAACAGCAAGCTTCAAAGAGATTCGAATTATGTTGTTGGTTGCGTTGCTTCTCAGCTGCTCTCTTCAACTATTTATAAGCATCTATTTCCACGGTAACATTAACTGATGTTTGAATATTATATCCATCGATATGCCACGTCGTTATTCTTCTGACAACCGTATTCTGTGACCTCTGAAATGCGGCGTCCCACTAATAGTTGCAGACTGTATTGGTCCTATCTGTCGGTTGATAATGACGTGTTCAGCTGAATTAATCAGCTGCTGGGTAATTAGCTGGTGAGGAGAATAACTGAGGTGCGTTTCAGTTGCGTAGATCAGTTTGCGATATTCAGTTGCTGAGTTCAGTTTACTAGATACAGTTGGTTCGCACAATCAGTTGGCAATTTGTCAAACGCCGTAATTTTGTTTCCAACAAATTACCAGGTGTGATACCCGATAGAGAAGTGGAATTTGAAATTAATTTTGTCCCTGGTGCCTAACCAATTTCAAAGGCACCATAGTGAATGGCTCCAACTGAATTAAAGGAGTTAAAGGAGCAACTTCAGAAGTTATTGGATAAGAAACAAATCCGACCCGGCGCTTCCCCGTGGGGAGCCCCAGTTCTGTTCGTAAAGAAAAAGGACGAAATCATGAGACCATGTGTTTATTATATGGAGTTGAATAGGATCATAATAAAGAATAAGTACCTTCTCGCATGAATAGACGATCTTTTTGATCAGCTAAAAGGAGCCAAAGTTTTCTCAAAACTCGATCTAAGATCATGTTACCATCAACTGACAGTCAAAGAAGAGTATATCCCTAAAACGACTTTTAGGGAAAGATAATGGCACTACGAATTCAAGGTAATTCCTTTCGGTCTAACAAATGCTCCTGCAGCATTCATGGACCTTATGAACCGAGTATTCAAGCCATACCTTGATAAGTTTGTGGTTGCTTTCATAGATGATGTCCTTGTGTACTCTCCAAGTGAGGAAGACCATCGAGAACATCTGTGTCTCACCTTGCAAACATTGCGAGAAAAAGAATTCTATGCCAATTCTAGAAGTGTGAATTTTGGCTAAAAAGTGTTGCTTTCTTAGGACATATAATCTTTGAAACATGAGTGTCAGTAGACCCTAAGAAAGTAGACTTATAGGCTCGTAATAGTTTGCATTTTTGTTGTCATATCTCTTATTGTTACCACTTCCAACGTGCTTAATTGACACATTTTTGTGTGATTTTATTGTAGGATGAAGTTTCCAATTCATGCGATAAATCTGGGCTAAAAAAGGTGATTTTATATCAAAATTAAAGTTGTCGATATGATCTTAGTGGAAGACTTGAACAGAAAAATTCAGAAGTTGTTTTTGGATAAGGCGTGATCACGTCTTGTGACACTTTCCAGCTGCCTATGGAGAATCAATGAATTTTTATATCAAGAAGAGTTTTTTCCATAAAAAAACTCTATATTCTTGGAAGATATTTCTTAAGTATCTTTTAGATTTTAGTGATTAGATTTTATTTTAGATTATTGAGGTTTTATACTCTTGGACCCAATTTTCCTTTATTTGCCTACACAAAACCCACGTGGTAGGGAGAGGAGGCAGCCGGGGTTTTTGACAATCAAGGAAGAAAAGCTTTCTCCAATCACCAACATAACTCACGTGAAGAGAAGATTTTCTCTCAACTTCTCTCCACAACTCTAGGCAAAGTTTTATTTCTGATTCAAGGGATAATTCTACTATTTCAATTTTATCACTATGAGGCTTTTTTGAATTTAATATTCGTATTTTGTTCAATTATTTGTTGATTTGTATTTAATTCTATGAAAGTTGTATCTCAGTTAATCTGAAAATTTAATTCAATATATAATTTTCTACTACTATCCATGAATTCAGTGATCCGTAATTGTTATGAATGATTGGTACAAGAGTAGCGATAGATTAGGTGTGTTGTGCTATCATAGCATATTTAATCTAAATAAATCAACGAAACTAGATCCATCAATTGCAGCTATCTCAGTTGTTAGATTTTAGGATTATCTTTTTTCACAAAACGAAAATGCTATTTTTAATTAATATGTAACGCTATCGTCCCCAGTTAATTATTGATAAGTTTTGACTGAATGCTGGGTTTGGTCAATTAAATTAGGAAAACACAAAGATTTTAGCGGTTATCCATATAATTCTAAGGTTAATTACTTGTAACTCCATGAATAAATAATATGTTAGCCGATGAACAGTGACACAATTGAATAGTAAAAGTTCCCTTGAATCAGAGTTTGGTAATTTAATTCTCGCTTAGATTTATTTTTTTAATTGCTTTCTGTTTTTAGTGTTAATATTTATTTAATTCATATACAAAAATCTCCCTTTTAATTTCATTTCTCTCGAAAGAAATCATCCCCCGTTCCCTGTGGATTCGACCATACTCACCATTACACTAATTTTATGTAGAGAGTAGGAATTTAAGTTTGGTGGGACAACGACAGCACACCAAATTTGGCGCCGTTTCCGGGGAACGGTGCATGTAAGTTTTTTTTCGAGTTTTGTTATTATTATTATTTTTTTATGTCTTATTCTTCTTGTACAGGTGATTCATCAAAAAAAGAAAAATTTGAGAATTTTTTGTTGCGAAATAGTTCGAGATCTTTAATCGACAAGTATTCACAAGTGTTGCCCAACAAACCGAAGAGCCATTCTACGCATCATGGGAGAGATTCAATAATTTAGCAACAACATTCAGGAATCATGATTTTTCTAACTATGTTTTTATTCAAATTTTCCTTAAAGGTTTGGATGTATTTTTACGAAGATGGGTATTTAGTGGAGCACTAACAACTGGTAGTCCACTACTTAGTCGACCTGAAGACAGTGTGATATATTTCCTAAATGATATGGCCAACTTTGACTATCATCAGTATTGGGATCCTTCGCTTAGAGTCACCAATACACTCCAGAAATTAGCCAATATGAAGTTATAGACCAACCTTTGTTTACATATTGATATTCATTGCATCTAAGATAGGAGAGTCTTTGACAGGCATTGTCAAATAGCTAGACGTTTCGGTGTATCTCAGCATAGGAGTAGGTATTACTCTTATTGCCGCCGTTGATACAGCTCAGACCGAGGTCTAGGAATGAGACGTGCATTACCCCGATTGGAGGGTAGGTAGTGACGTCTTATTCACACCGGGATCCCTAGATTTCTAGTCGAGTCGAGTCCAGACATGGTTTGATTCGCATTGCATTGCATGTGCATATGATGTCATTCATGATAGCATGTTTCATGTTTAATTGATTACATGCATGTATACATGTTTATACTGGGATTTGTTCTCACCGGTTTTCCGGCTGTTGTTATGTCTGTATGTGTGCATAACAACAGGTGGGGCAGGATCTGGGTCACGCAGAGGATGAGAGATGGACATAGCGTGGTGATCTCGGGCATAGCAGAAGAACTAGTAGTTGTACTTTTGGCATGTACTGTATTTAATTACTAGTTGTCGAATATGGTTTGGAACTAGACATATTTGTATCTTATGTTTGTATATTATGTTGTTGAATAACATAGAGACTTCTTATGTTAGCTTTCATTTGAGTTAATGTAAAAAGAAAAATTTGACCCACTTTTTATATTAATGATCCGTTTTAATCCCAAAGAAAAGAATTAGAGCCCGGGTCCCCACAACAGGTGGTATCAGAGCCATAGGTTCTATTGATTGAGATAGAATAGAATGAGCGGGGTAGATCGAGTCTTCTTCCTTGCTCTATGATGTGCTAGCATGTTTATTTCTTTTCTTGTTACATGTTGTTCGTTATTTGATTGATTACAGCAGGTATTGATTAAGACTGAATCAGAACCGATTCTAGATCAGAGGTAACTGATAGAGGAGGGCTGAGACAGTTGTATATCTTGTATTCTAATCAATTGGATTATTAGATACATGCCTCCTAGAAGAGCAGTTGTGCCAGTACGACCACCCGCGCCAGAGCAGGGTAGCACATCCGGAGATACGATGGATGTCACTGCTACGCCCATGGAGACTCTGTTAAAGCGATTCCAGTCATTCCGACCACCGACCTTAAAGGGTACAGAAAATGCAATTGAATGCGAAAGCTGGTTGGAGGATATCGAGATGTTATTCGAGTCTCTGGAATATAGTGACGAGAAACGAGTGAAACTCATTGGCCATCAACTGCAAGATGTGGCTAAGTATTGGTGGGTGAATATAAGGAGAGCACTAGAACAGCGTGGCACCGAGGTTACATGGAAAGCATTCAAGACGGAGTTCTATCAGCGATTCTTTCCTGTATCCTACCGTAAAGATAAAGGCGCTGAA